>NC_069499.1:951060139-951342639 GCF_027579735.1 Bombina bombina
TTATTGTGTCTGTGTGTTTCTGTGTTTGTGTCTTACTACCTTTACAACATTTCCAAGTTGACTACACTTAAGAAAGTGCATAGACGATTTAGTCACTTGGTCAAAAATTGCAAATGTCAAAGTGGGAGCCCTGATCAATGGTTAAGTAAAGGGCCCCAAAATTTCTAGTGACGGCCCTGCCCTTCTGTATCTTGGAGGCCTCAGCCCACCCCTAAGGTGATAAACATTAAGGAGCACTCAGCATGGCTTGTATGAGTGCTAAGGAGCCGGACCCCTTCACTGCAGTTTCAGGCCAAAGCTCCGGGCACTCTTTAGCTGGGGAGATGCCTTGTGGTTGCAACCAGTAGGTGGACTGGATTGTCTCTTTGCTAAAGCTGATTGTGCATTGTGGAGCACCATGTGGATTATGCTCTGTGTGCACTCTGTCTCTCTTACTGAGTCTGATCTATCCAGAACTGATCACATGTCATGGGATTGGAAACCTGTACCCTCTATTAGTACTGCCGCATAGCTCCAGACTGCAGCCACTCCCACGCAGAGCCCACAACACCATTTACACTTACCTGGACAGGCCGAGATTAAAAGTTCAAAGTTGTTTAAAGTGTGACAGTGAGTATAGAGAGTGGTGAGGAGGAGTCCGGGACATGGGTAGATAATTTTTTTTATTATTATAATTTTTTTATTGAGACATTCAGGTTAGAAAATTAACAACATCAAAAAAAATGCAAGTCATTACATCGGTACCTTTTTACACCATTTTGAACACACAAGACTGTTAACATTAAACAAGTTCAGATATATACCCATGTGTCCATTGATTGTGTTAAAGTAATGTTACTTGCCTATAAGTATTATGTCTCTGTTTTACAACATTAAAGAAAGCAATACATGAAATACATACTATGCAATATACAGCTCTTAGGTGGTTTAACCTCAACAGGTTTATACTGAAGTATACAATTATTCATACATTTAGACAGTAACCTTGGTCCAATGGTCTATAGCAATACATATTTGGATAGTCGTGAATCTAAATGGACCTGTGTGTTTGTATATTTGTGTATGTCCAGAGGCGAGGTAAGGGGGGGAAGAAAAGGGGAGAGGTTATGGGGTTCCCCAACAGTCAAGGTTTAGCTGCATTCTCATTTGATGTAATCTGGAAAGAGAGTGAGCCATGGACATGAAGGTGTTCAATGTTGTATTGCCACTAGGTGTATGCTGTATGGTGCAAACTGGGTGGGGGAAAGTATGGGGGAATTTCGCCTCTGGAATTAGTCTGTTGTAGGGTCTGAGTGTTTTCCTTTGTATAACCTGATAACCTGTGATATTGGTAGAGCTGTAGATATTTAGAGTGGAAAAAGGGATAAAAGAATACAGCGGGCAAGAGCCGCTTGAGTTCGAAAAATGGGTAAAGGACCCGTGATGTGTGGGGGGCGGAGTCTCAAGTACAGGTTGGCACTCTGGGATGAATCTGAGTGGGGTTCTAAATAAGGAAGTTGAGGGAGGGTATCGGGGTGGCAGGGCATTAGGGCCCTCCAGGACGATGATTTGGAGGAATGGTGTTATATTATGTTAAGGAGCTCGAGTAGTCTGGGTAAAGAAAGAGAGGTGTTCACATATGTTATGACTAAGAGACCCCCTGTGTTAAGAAGTAAGGCTTTTCAGTGATCTTATCGTGTAAAGAGAAAGAAAAAAAAAAGGGTCAAAATATACATAACATAATATGAAAAGCATTGAAATAAGCAGTGAACAGTAATGGTACACATAGGGACGTTAGGTATTCTATATACTCTACCTGTTGAAAAGGCAACATGAGATTTCTAAAATAACATTCAACTTCCCTAACGGGAGACTAAGTTTAAGGGCAAGTCATAGTGAACATATCTAGGCTATCGCATATACCATCAAATATACATTTCCAACTTAAGAGTCACATTTATACTAATTAGTAGATACAAACAACTGTTATAAAACTTTTAGCTTCACCTGCTTGTCATCCGGGTGAGGACAAGGTCTGGATGTTCTCTCCTTATTGTGAAAGTTCTGTTTAGGCTTATCTGCCGGTGCTGACATCGTTCTTCAAAAATAAAGAGGATATTCTTTTCAAGTCCTGGATCTTCACTTTGGTTGGGGGTATAAAGAGTCAACACCCCATGAGAATAGGGACTTAGAAGAGCCAGTCCGGTTATTAGATGATGTGAATCTGTATATACGAGCTAAGGAGAGTAAGATATGTACCCGTTTGTAAGCTCGTATAACGTTCAAGTAGAAAGGCTTTGTTTTGTTGAAAAGGGAAAGGCATGGATGATTACCTAAGCTCAGATGAGGGTAAGATATGTACCCGTGCGTTAGCTCTCATCCTCACTTTATTTTATAGGGTTTGTTGGATGCAGAAGGACGGGGGCTCCACGTCGGAGCAGACACGTTGAGAGGCTCTGATATGTCTTCTGGGTTCTGATTCGTCTTTTGGGAGAGATCAAGTCCTAGAGTGCCAAGGAGTTTCATTCCTTGATCAGGTGTGGAGATCACATAGGACTTGTCTTGGTGTTGCAGGAAGAGCTTCACTGGAAATCCCCATCTGTATTTGATGTTATTGTGTCTCAGGACTCGTGTGAACTTCTGGAAAGTTCTCCTCCTTGCTAAGGTATGTTGCGATAGATCTGGAAAGATCTGAAGTCCCTGATTTGAGTCTTTCAGCATCTTGTTGGCGAATGAGGCTCTTAGTATTTTGTCTTTAGTTGAGAAATAGTGTAATCTCACGATGACATCCCTGGGGGTGTCTGCAGATGAGTTCCTAGGTCGTAAGGCTCTATGAGCTCTATCTATCAGTAGATCTTGCGGTTGAAGTGTTTCCAATATTTCTTTGAATAAACCCTGTAGGTGAGCTGGGAGGTCCGTTATGGTGACAGATTCTGGGATGCCACGTATTCTTAAGTTATTACGGCGAGACCTGTCTTCAAGGTCTGCTAGTTTGCCTTCTAATTCAGTAATCATTTCTGCTAGGTTTTGGGAGTAGGCGAGAAGGTTGGAGTGGTCTAGAGCTAGATCCTGGTGCTTCTTCTCCAAGGTCTCAGTGCGCTCATTTACTGACGAGATTTCTCTCTTCAGTTCAGCCACTGATTGTCTGAACTCCTGCCGTAGGCAGGTGTGGTGTGTATCCATTTTGTCAGACAGGGCCTGTATGGTGTCTAAGAAAGTTGACTGGGAAAGGGTGGGACCCTCTCTATGACGGCTGTCTAATTTGGGGGGTCTGTTAAGTGAGGTGGCTGAATCTCTGGAATCATCTTCTGAATTCTCCATATATGAAGCATGTTTGTTATGAAAGTGATCAGTTAAAGTCCTTTTGGGGTTTTTCTGGGCTTTTTGCTTTTTTCCTATCATATTAGCCATGGGAAGTAGTATGGATGTTGATTGATGTAGCTAATGTAGAGAACTTTGAAGTGGGATCCTTAAGTTAGATGGTTCCTGGAGGGATCCCCAATCCTGCACCCCTACTTAATTGCCTCTAGCCTTGCATTATATTTCAGGTTTGACCAGGTATGAATTGAGAGTAGAACCAATATAGGCAAATATATGAACTTGACCCCACTCCCTGGGGCGTGCCCCCTATTGGGCGAAGTGGGAAAAAGGAAGTTGGGTATGACCCGCTGATAGGGGCAGCGGGAAAGGGAAGGAGGGGGTCTAGGCTGAGGGATCTTTTATAGTGACCTCCAAATAAACTGGGATAGAAGAGGCAAGGCAGCACAAAGGTTGTGATGTTTTCCTGTGTTGTTATAGAGTGGTGAGGATGAGAGAGTGTCCTCAGTGAATTTACTTTACTTTAATAGCAGTTCAACAGGGGTACGTAGTGCATGCAACAGTAAGCAGTGAAATCTGCTGAATACTGTATTGTATTGTGGTAAATAAAGAGGTATTCTTTGTTATTGGCTTTATTGTCTCTGCTGCTTGTAGGAGATCAACACAGGGTTCAGGAAACCACAATAATGTCAATACTGTTAAGTTAGAGAAGGGTAAGAAATCTCTCACTGCTGTGTAGTCCACAGAAACAAATGGAGTGCTGTGAAAAAATAAATGCTAGGCTATTATTTTTTGCATTGCTGCTACAGCACCATCTGAATTATTAGGCAGCTTAGGAGATGGATTCACATAAACCAGAGGAATCTCTGGTCTCTGTCAGCCCCTGTAGTGTCTCTAGCAGTGTGTGCCTCTTCACCTACTTGTGTCCAGGTACTGCAACCTTATGTTAAAGAAGGAGGGTAAGATGGAGGTTTTTGGCACCTTTTTGTGAATAGTGTCAGGGCAGCCTCAAGCGTTTCCTATCAGAGGGGCAACCAATGTGTCTCAGCCATTAGCCGTTGCTCATATGCTGACAGAAGGTATGTGTGGTCAGCCTTTAATATCTCACTTGCTGTTAACTAGTGCGTTGTAATGTTAGGTGCAAGTGGCGTGGGGTCTTACCAGATGCAGCGTTGATACGGTCTGGCTTCAGCAAGCCCAGTTTCTCATCTGGCATCCAGCTCCAGCATCGCCAGGGATCTCCCACAATATCTGTACCAGGCCGCGTGAACAGTAGGTGCAGCTCAGCGGTAGCGCAGCAGTGGCGCAGGTCACAGGAGATTGGTCGCGGCTCCGGCCTACAAGTTGCGGTAGGAATCTAGCTTAAGCTAGCGATCTCACCCTCTGCACAGTAGGAACCTTCCTCCAATCACTCCGGAGCGGATCTCCTACCCTCCGGAGTGTAGATTATTAGCAGCTGTGAGGGAGAAGGTAAGAGAAAAAGAGGCCGCTTGTTAGTGTGGGATAGGTCCGTGAAAGTCGCGGTAAAGTCGGCTCCCGAATGATTGTGGCTGTTCTGGGATTATGTTAAACTGCTCCTAAATAAACTTTTGTGTGCTGTAACTTAGTTAAATATCGATTAGATCTGGGTTTGTGATCAGAGCACTGAACACAAACGTCTTCTCAGCACGGTAGTTGGCTCCACCCCCCATGGGTAGATAATTTAACCCAGGGAATTTAGCAAATGTTATACATCATTAACCAATTTAAGATGCTTCCATTTCAATTTGTTAAGCTACCCAAAAAAGGACTTTAGTGAACCTTAACAAAATCAAAACATATGTCACTAAAAAAATAAAACATGACAACTTATTTGATCAAAACTGTTGACATCTGCCTATTGTTACTGAACATATTTTTATATATACATTTTACTTAATTTTATAAATAACATTTGTTTTTAAAGACTGAAAACTGTAATTGTAAATGCACAATGTATTTATTGTATTTAATCCATGTGCAAGTTTCATGGCCTAAAAGAGTATGTCTGAGTGTGTTTGTGTGTTTCTTTGTGTGTCTGCTAGAGTGTCTATATGTGACTTCTTATGTGTGAGTGTGTGTTTCAGTGTATGATTTTGTCTGTGTGTTTCTATGTTTGTGTGTTACAAATAGGCCACTGTTAACTCCACAGCCCTGAACACTGACAGACAGCTGCACAGTTCCCAGCAACCCAGGCAGTTAACCACTGAACAGCCAAATGTAACTGACTTCCCCCAGTTTTGCTTTTAAACATTACTGAGTATCTGCTGGAAAGTGCCAGGCTTTCTGTGTGTTGTGTTTATAATGTTTGTAAAGCTTCCCTGCGGGCCTGTCACCCAGGCTGTTCAGGGGTTAACTGCCTGGGCTGCTGGGAACTGTGCAGCTGTCAGTCAGTGTTCAGGGCTGTGGAGTAAACAGTGGCTTAGGATGTGTACCCAGTCCAGTCTGTGAGTGCGGTCCATTCCTATGTTTTGTATTTATATAGGGGAGATTACAAAAGCCTCTGTCACCCTAGGAGGTTCCCAGTTGGTTTGTTTGAAAGTATGCATTGTGTGGGTGCTGTTTTAGGGTCCCAGGAAGGGGGAGACCTTGACATGGTCCTGGGCTTGATCCTTTGGCGCCAAATGTAACTGACTTCCCCCAGTTTTGCTTTTAAACATTACTATCTGCTGGTTTTCTGTGTGTTGTTTGTGTGTGTATATATCTATCTATATATATATATATATATATATATATATATATATATATATATATATATATATATATATATATAATGTTCCAACTTCATGCACTTACTCCAACAAGTATCAATATGCCCGGTAGTCTACTCCTGAACGTATTCTTATGTAAATTTCTCAAAATATCTCATCAATACGTTACATCAACATGTGTCAAGGTCGACATTTCGGCTTAAACATTAAGCTGTCTTCAAGACCATCTTAGACTTTCAATGTTACAACATTACAAGTTCGGCGTCTGAACCACCATGAGAAAGCTGCTCCAGTTGGTTTGTTTGAAAGTATGTAGGTTTTCTGTGTGTTGTGTGTGTGTGTATATATATATATATATATATATATATCTATATATATCTTCAAGTCAAAAGCACTCTCACCAAACTGGTCAGGTAGGCACCAGGGTGCAGATAATGATAATGAGCTGTCAAGAAAAAAGCACTCTCTGGTTTTGAAAACAAATAGTATTTTTACTAGTGTGACATTTAAAACAGCACTCTCAGGGAGCTGCACTGTCACCAGAGTCACAGGCAGTTAACCCCAGACAGGCCTGGGTGCAAGGCCCAAACAGGGAAAATTACAAAAAATAATACATTAATATAGCACACAGAGAAAGTCCAGCACTCACTCACAAGCTCTCAACTAAGATAAAAAGCAGCAATGGAAGAGTTAATTACCGCATAGGGATGCCACCTTTTGCCAAAAAAAATCCTGGACACTTTTTAAGTGGACGTCGAGAGGGCGTGGCTTTGGGGAGTGGCTTGGGGGCGTGGCTTGTTGCAGCCTCAAATTCATTATGAAATTCATTTTATATATATATTATATATATATATATATATATATATATATATATATATATATATATTATATTAGTTGTTTAATTACTGCAGAAAATAAATTGTTTAATTCATGGATGATGTAATTTTGTAAGCTAGGTTCTCCCTAGGTTTTGTAAAAAAAATGTTTTTATTTATCTTTATTGACAATTACAGAATATAACAAATAAAATATTATGAATTCCCAATTCTTTAGAACAGGTACAAAGTTACATTCAGATACATGTAGGTGTATTTGTGACTATACAACATTTATACTGCCATTGACATACTCTTCTCTTGCCAAAGGTGATTGGCTGCTACTTATATATGCTGCCCCTAAGTGGCTCACA
The DNA here is from genome assembly GCF_027579735.1 of Bombina bombina. Taxonomy (NCBI): domain Eukaryota; kingdom Metazoa; phylum Chordata; class Amphibia; order Anura; family Bombinatoridae; genus Bombina; species Bombina bombina. The sequence goes on from NC_069499.1 coordinate 951,067,355, forward strand.
CGCCATGTACAACATAAAAGAATAAGTGCACTTCTGCTCTGAAGTCAAACTTTTAGTGGTTCATAGAGGCATTGAGCAAGTAGAACAATAATAGTGCGCTACTATTATTGCACTATTATGTTTGTTCAAAAAGTGTATGTTTCTATAACCCTTATGTTCTTATCATGTGAAAGCTAGTGGTAATAGAATACCAAATGGAACAGTCCTAAATGGAACAGTCCTTTACCACCTACTATTGTAGGTATCTCTAAGCAAACCATTCACTGGCAGCTGCATAATGGTATTTTAATATATCAAAATTTATAGCCCTTGGTTAATTATTATATATCCACCAACAAAGCTGGTAAATTCCACTACCATATAACAAGTATCCTTTGCGTACACTTTTTTATGCTAAGCTATATTGGCAAATTATTTTATTGTGTTTAACCGTTGATATAATTTGTATTCTTGTGTTTGTATAGCATGACAAAGTAAACATCATTACGTGCCATTCGGAAACCAGGAGGAGTGTGACAAATAGAACCGGGGGAGGGATAGGGGAGGAGATCAAGGACCTGCTAATCACAGGGACGCAGCCTGTTTGCTATATTGCTCCTCCTCAACCTACCCGGTTAGTAACCCCGGGCTAAGCGCTCCTCTGGCCAGCTTATTTTTTGCAAAGTCTGTGCTCGAGTCACTGCTGCGCCAGGGGAGCACTTAGCCCAGGGCATTTGAGGCTAGTTCCAGGACACGGGACACAGAGCCTCAGACCGGGACTGTCCCGGTGAAACCGGGGCTGGTGGCAACCCTATTACCGCATCTGGCCAAATGGGAAAAGCCCAGGTACCTCATCAAGGTCTCTTCCAAAAACCTGGGTCACACAATGCAGGCTCACATTCAAACAACTGTGATAAAATGGAAGGTGCACAGTCTTATGTAATCTCCTCAAACATATACAAAGCACGGTGGGGTCAGCACTCTCAGACAGAACCGGGTACACATCCTATGACCCTGTAACATGCACAGCCCTGGGTTCAAAACAGCACTCTCAGGAAGCTGCACTGTCACCAGAGTCACAGGCAGTAAACCCCAAACAGGCCTGGATGCAAGGCCCAAACAGGGAAAATTACAAAAAAATAATACATTAATATAGCACACAGAGAAAGCCCAGCACTCACTCACAAGCTCTCAACTAAGATAAAAAGCAGCAATGGAAGAGTTAGTTACCGCATCTGGCCAAATGGGAAAAGCCCAGGTACCTCGTCAAGGTCTCTTCCAAAAACCTGGGTCCCTAAACAGCCACACAATGCAGGATCACATTCAAACAACTGTGAAAAAATGGAGGGGGAACAGGCTTATGTAATCTCCCCAAACATATGCAAAATATGGGTGGGGTCAGCACTCTCAGGCCGGACTGGGTACACATCCTATGACCCTGTAACATGTACAGCCTGGGTGCAAAACAGCACTCTCAGGAAGTTGCACTGTCACCAGAGTCACAGGCAGTTAACCCCAGACAGGCCTGGGTGCAAGGCCCAAACAGGGAATTAAAAATTAATAATACATATATATATATATATATATATATATATATATATATATATATATATAGTCATTAGGTATTTTTAGGTATTGTAGCAAATTATTTTTATGCTCGTAAAAGTTCCTCCTGGTGTGTTTCAATAGCAGCTATATCTGAGGATTCCACTATCACCAATGGAATGAGAATTTAAGGGTATGCAGTATGGGATCCAGATGTCAGCGCTCATAGAAGGGAGGGAACATAAACAGAAAACAATTTATGGTGCAGTATGAAAGCACTAGTGTATAGTGTAGCAGTAAATAGTAGAATAATGCTCACCTTATTTAACCTCAAACTTATGAGGTATGTTAAATGCGTGGAGGGGATTTTATTCCTATCTGTGTTAAAGATGTAATCACCTCTTCGGTCGGTCAGAGTATGGTATTTCTTTCCTTCAATATCCTCTTGGGGTATGGTATTTGTTAGCTTCTCTTCTGTGGGATATGGTAAGATTCTCCTCTCTGGGGTATGGTAGGCTTCTCCTCTGTGGGGTATGGCAAAACATTTTTTGGAGATGGAACTTATCATTTCTCCTTTGTAGAGCTTGGTGAAACTCTTTTTTTTTGTAAATGAGGAATAAATACTTGTAGGTGTTTGTTATAAAAACTCCTTTATTTTGCACAAACTAAAACAATAACGTGTTTGTGTAATTTTACACCTATGGTTAATTCCCCCCAAAAAGTATTTATATAACTGTCCTTTTTTTTTTTATGTCCCAAATGGAGGTGGGCTTTCAAGTGTCCAAAGAACAACAGAGTATGCGTTGCAGGCTTTTACTCAGTGTTGTCTGTACTGTGCCCCAAAAAATAGTTGATTTCAGGTGGTTTTTAATAACGGAACAAGAGAATGATTCTCCCCGTTATAAAGTTACAATGGGAAATGATACCTCGAAATGTCCTTAATGTGTCCAGATTAGTGTCCTTTAAAGCGGATGTCTTAGGATATTAATTCTGTCAGTGACAGAATCAGTGGTTGTACTGTGCTGTACTGAAAAAAGGTTGTTTCGCCAGACCGGAAGTGATGTCAGAGGTGGGCGTGCTCTTACGCGTTTCGTGAACTACGTTCACTTCATCAGAGGGTCTGCCCATAGAGCTCTTGAGGAGACTTTTATAGCGTGTCAGAAATTAATCAAAACGGAATTGCTTGCAGCATTGTGCTTTAAAACTTAAAGTGCTAGTTACAACTAAAAATATCAGTTAAACAGATATTTGTGGAAAAAATGTGTTTTACATTTTTAGATTAGGAAACTTGGCTCCTGCTTTTTCCATGTTTTTATCTTAAACAAAAACATGTCTGTTTTGAGAAAGGTGCTTCTAGGTAAGTTTTTTGCACATAGATACTGACTAGACCATATAGTCTCAAATATGTCCCAACTTTGCACAACCAGTTATCATTAATTTAGCTGGACATAAGCCACCATATCATTGATGTGCGTGTTGACACAACAAATGATTGTGACTACTGAATATATATGTTCCCATAATAAAAAAGAGTGTGTCCTTGTGAATAAGGAAATAATTGCTTATAGATACTCTATGTTTTGCTCCTATGTGTTTAGAGCTCAAAGGGGATTTACCTATGTGTTTATGCTCATGTTAGCATCACTAAACAGTAGAACAATGTGGGTAACAAAAAATGGATATATTATTAAGTGTAGTGAGGGAAGTCTTTTTGATTTCCATCTTATATTTAATATACACAGTTGAACTCTATATTAGTGTTAGAGTTACAGAAATACAGCAAGATCTATATCTTTGTTTAGACCTATTGGTTGCAAAGTTTTTAAACAATGTACCCAATAGGTCTCTCTTTTGCGTAATTCCAGTAATCTCTCTCTGCCCTTAGAGTGGGGTACCTGTTCAATTGCTTTAATTGTGAAGTTGTCACTGTCAATGTTTCCCAATGCCATATTCTGAATCTGCTTCAATGATGTTATTTATGTGTTCAAACACTTACATTTTCAGACTCCTTTTTGTGCGCCCTATAGAGAATTTCTGGCACGAACATTCTAATATATACACCACAAATTCAGATTTGCAGTCTAGGAAACTTTCTATAGGTACATTTGTCATTTTTAATGATCCATTTGTTCGTTTCTTTGTTTTTATTTGTGTGGCTACAGCAAACACAAGTTTTTTTATCCACACTTGAAAAATCCTTTAACCCCTTAATGACCACAGCACTTTTCCATTTTCTGTCCGTTTGGGACCAAGGCTATTTTTACATTTCTGCGGTGTTTGTGTTTAGCTGTAATTTTCCTCTTACTCATTTACTGTACCCACACATATTATATACCGTTTTTATCGCCATTAAATGGACTTTCTAAAGATACCATTATTTTCATCATATCTTAACATTTACTATAAAAAAAATTATAAAATATGAGGAAAAAATCGAAAAAAACACATTTTTTCTAACTTTGACCCCCAAAATCTGTTACATATCTACAACCACCAAAAAACACCCATGCTAAATAGTTTCAAAATTTTATCCTGAGTTTAGAAATACCAAATGTTTACATGTTCTTTGCTTTTTTTGTAACTTATAGGGCCATAAATACAAGTAGCACTTTGCTATTTCCAAACCATTTTTTTTCTCAAAATTAGTGCTAGTTACATTAGAATACTAATATCTTTCAGGAATCTCTGAATATCCATTGACATGTATATATTTTTTTTTAGTAGACAACCCAAAGTATTGATCTAGGCCCATTTTGGTATATTTCATGCCACCATTTTACCGCCAAATGCGATCAAATACAAAAAATCGTTCACTTTTTCACGAATTTTTTCACAAACTTTTGGTTTCTCACTGAAATTATTTACAAACCGCTTGTGCAATTATGGCATAAATGGTTGTAAATTCTTCTCTGGGATCACCTTTGTTCAGAAATAGCAGACATATATGCCTTTGGCGTTGCTTTTTGGTAATTAGAAGGCCGCTAAATGCCACTGCGCACCACACGTGTATTATGCCCAGCAGTGAAGGGGTTAATTAGGGAGTATGTAGGGAGCATTTTGGGGTAATTTTAGCTTTAGTGTAGTGTAGTAGACAACCCCAACTATTGATCTAGGCCCATTTTGGTATATTTCATGCCACCATTTCACCGCCAAATGCAATCAAATTAAAAAAAACGTAAACTTTTTCACAATTTTAGGTTTCTCACTGAAATTATTTACAAACAGCTTGTGCAATTATGGCACAAATGGTTGTAAATGCTTCTCTGGGATCCCCTTTGTTCAGAAATAGCAGACATATATGGCTTTGGCGATGCTTTTTGGTAATTAGAAGGCCGCTAAATGCTGCTGCGCATCACGCGTGTATTATGGCTAGCAGTGAAGGGGTTAATTATGTAGCTTGTAGGGAACTTGCAGGGTTAATTTTAGCTTTAGTGTAGAGCTCAGCCTCCCACCTGAAACATCAGACCCCCTGATGCCTCCCAAACAGATCTCTTCCCTCCCCCACCCCACAATTGTCCCCGCCATCTTAAGTACTGGCAGAAACTCTGCCAGTACTAAAATAAAAGGTATATTTGGGCTTTTTTGTTTGTTTGTTTTTAGCATATTTACATATGCTGCTGTGTAGGATCCCCCCTTAGCCCTCAACCTCACAGATCCCCCACCAAACAGCTCTCTAACCCTCCCCCTCTGCCTTAATGGGCGCCATCTTGGGTACTGGCAGCTGTCTGCCAGTACCCAGTTTAGAAAAAAATGTGCTTTTTTTTAAGAAAAAAATCCCTTTTTCTGTAGTGTAGCTCCCCCCACACCCAAGAACAACCCCCCACCCCTCCAAGATCCCTTTGACTGCTGTTTATTTTTTTTATATTTGCCCTTTTCCCCCTCATAGTTACATTCTCATTTTCTGTAGTATAGCGGTTCCCACCCGCTCCCGCCCCGTGCACGCGCCTGCCCGCCGCCCTTTGTGCACGCGCGCCAGTGCGCGCCCCCGTCAGCTCCGCCCCCGATCCCGCCCCCCTCCACCTTACACGGCCCATTGATGGCCGCCCACCCGCCTCCCAAGTCAGCTCCCACTCACCAACGATACCGGCCATCGATGTCCGGTGCAGAGAGGGCCACAGAGTGGCTCTCTCTGCATCGGATGGCCATGCAGGGTTATTGCAGGATGCCTCCATATCGAGGCATCACTGCAATAACCGGAAAGCAGCTGGAAGCGAGCAGGATCGCTTCCAGCTGCTTTCCACACCGAGGACGTGCAGGGTACGTCCTCAGGTGTTAACTGCCTTTTTTTTGAGGACGTACCCTGCACGTCCTTGGTCGTTAAGGGGTTAATTGGAGGTTTTTTTTCTCTGTTTTTTGTTCTCTTTAAAGTAGTGAGTGCAAGGATATTTTTAATGCATTTATTTTTCCTATATGTCTCTTTAGGTGGTTTAGTGATGATGTTCGCTAGTATTGGGTCATTTTTTAAGATTCCCCAGTGCTTATTCAGAATTCTCTCTATCTGTTTAGCACCATTTGTGTACGTAGTGATGTATCTAGTAATTGTGTTTTTGTTCTCAGTTTCAATTTTATTGTGTTTTGTTTCAAAAAGAGTTCTCCTGTTGGTGTTTTTTACTTTATCATAAGTTTCTTCTACTACAGTGTCTGGATAACTTTTGTCTTTAAATTTTAATTTCAGCGTTTCAGCTGCAGCTTCAAAGTCCAGATCCAGTTGGGATGGTGACAACTAGTCACATGCAGGTAACCATTTGTATAGTTTTTTTTCGTTTAATTTTTCGTGTGGATAGTGTTACCCTCACAGAAGATGGCAATGTCTAGAAAGTCTATAGTCTTATCTCCCCATGTGTTAGTGAAGGTGAGGTTGTATTTAGATGAGTTGTGAAGTTGTTAAATTCAATTTCATCTCCATCCCAGATGATAATGATATTGTCTACGAACCTCTTCCAGAATTTAATTTTGGTTAGGTATGGGTTGTTTTGTAATGTATGAACTTCCTCAAATTTCTCCATACCCCACAGAGTAGAAGCCTATCATACCCCACAGAGGAGATGTTTAACATATCCCACAGAAGAGAAGCTAACAAATACCATACCCCAAGAGGCTATTGAAGGAAAGAAATACCATACTCTGATCGGCCGAAGAGGTGATTATATCTTTAACACAGATAGGGATAAAATCCCCTCCGCTCAGTTAACATACCTCACAATTTTGAAGTTAAATAAGGTGAGCATTATTCTACTATTTACTGCTACACTATACACTAGTGCTTTCATACTGCACCATAAATTGTTTTCTGTTTATGTTCCCTCCCATCTATGAGCGCTGACATCTGGACCCCATACTGCATATATATATATATATATATATATGAGGGGGGGAGTTTGAATTGTGAGGGAGGGATTCCAACACAAAGCAAAAGAAAGTTAGCGCTGAGTGTTTCTATTTAACTCTAATTTGAGTTTTGGGAGCCTGGAAATGCAGCTGTAAATCAGAGTGTATGAAGGGATTGTTTTCTCAAAGAGAGCAAAGTAATCCTGACAAACAGAAAATTGCAAGAGGGAAGAGTGTGAAACAGCGCTTATCCTAGGCAATTGTCCCTCTTCTCATTGGTGGTGGAAATAAAATAATTATAATTATAAGTTAGTGTAGGTATACATGAATATATCAGGACACTCTGTCATGTAATGAAATGAAAAAATAATAAAAAATAAATAAATTTTACAATGTGCTGTCACCTGCGTTAGAAGTGGTAATGGTGACAATGATAAAAAGTTATTCAAGAAATGTCCTAAAAATAAACAGTCAATATGATAGTCTCAGATGGAGACTAGATAGTCATTAAAGAGTACACAGGAAAATCTGGTAGGTATTACACTTACTAGAACAAACCTCAATCATATGAGGTAAGTTGCCGCCTCTTGTAAGTGTGAAACTTCCGTGGTCCTGGTGTGGCTGTAGTAGTAGGGTTAGATGGTAGTGTTCTTCTCCTCTCAGAGTATGTGCCTTTCCCCTCTTAGAGTTGGACTTTCAATCCTGATAGAGGCTGGTAGTCTGTTCCCTTCGTGCTCTCGATTAAGAGTCCTCAAACATATGAGGCATGTAGATACACTTAAATATAGTTATGGATGTATGGACCCAGTAGATGGTGCAGCTGCAGTTGTTCTAGCACAATCCTAGTTGAGGGTTAGAACAGTTCTTCCATACGCCACATTAAAAGTAAGCCATAAAATTATGTGAAACACATACACTCACCAGTCCGCTATTAAACAGTAAAGCAGGCTTGATGGTGGTTGTCACATAAAAAATAGTAGTTATAAACAAGTAGAAGTCACATAGAAAAACCTCCAAATGGAGATAAAGTGTAGTATGTCTATAATCCCTTACGCGTTTCAAAGGTTCTTGTTTTCCTTCTTCCTCAGAGGGTTTCAGTAGTGGAGATAGTTCCGTCTCCTGTGTGTGATTGGGTGCTGATGTTATCGATCAGAGTAATGTTGTGACGTAGCCTATCCTATGTAACTAAGAAATAGCACAGGGTAGCGTTGTTACGTAGTCAGCGTGATAACATAGTGCATTGTGGGCTTCATAATGTTTTATGCGGTTGCTATAGTTACCGCTTTCTTTCTATGTTCATTTAAAATTGAGGATGTGCTCGCAGGCTATAGTAATAAATAAATAATTGTATATGGTCTATTTGGAAAGGGGAAAATAAAATAAAGTTCTTTATGTGAGGTATTTAGAATTGATTTTTCTGAAAATTATATCATCATATGGTTATGTAGTTTTGCGAGTGGGGGTCTAACATGTTATTTAAGTTATTGTTATGGTTACAGGGCACAGTCCACAGTGTCTCTTGTATTCGCATAATTTATAAAATGAGCTATTGTAATATGCTGTTAGTCACGTCTTGTCGCTCTTATCATAAATAGCGTGCATACTTAGTGTGTATTGAACGTAGCAGGTGTAATTATTGTCATTTCCGCTTGCTTCTTATATTCATTTTAGTTGTGAATGATCCTACAAGCTTTCCCTTTGAGTTTATAGTTAGATACACTCTTATAGGCAAAATATTGTGTGCAAAGATGGAATTATACTCTGCAAATGATTACATTGCTAAATGTTTACGTAGTCATTGCAGATGTTTACATATATTTACATAGTCATTGCAAATGAGAGTTTCACATATTTTCTAAATAGTTCTTATAATTATGCATACTAATATTCAGTTTGTTGTAAATTGTCGTTTGTACCCTAAGTTACAGGTGCAATCTACTGGTTTCTACTTCTAGTTGAAGTTACATTCCTTAGTATTACACTCGTGTATTCCCTTTGTATATCACAGATTATAGGATTTACTCAATGGGCAGATTAGTTGGAACTACCTATTTTTTAATAGATGTATAAGAAACATGTTATTCAAAATATTCCTAAAAAATTATTTGGTCAACAATTCTAGGTATATCCCAAATAAATGTGTATTTGACTCAAAATGGTTCTGAATTAGTTTGTCATATTGGTGTAGGTTCATGTGTAACTTAACTCAAAGATTACTGCTTTTATGATATTCTTCTATTTCCAAGCAGGGAACAAGCAGATCCAATAGGGAACTATACCTGAGGAAAACGGAGACCTTCTGGATCCATTACTTTGGCACTATGAGTCCAAGAGGCCTAAACAAGGATATTGACCTTGCGGCCTTTCTAGAGTAACTCCTTTATATCAGAGGGCCCCATCCACCACTACTGAGTATTATTTCTGCTTGGAAATAGAAGAATATCATAAAAGCAGTAATCTTTGAGTTAAGTTACACATGAACCTACACTAATATGACAAACTAATTCAGAACCATTTTGAGTCAAATACACATTTATTTGGGATATACCTAGAATTGTTGACCAAATAATTTTTTAGGAATATTTTGAATAACATGTTTCTTATACATCTATTAAAAAATAGGTAGTTCCAACTAATCTGCCCATTGAGTAAATCCTATAATCTGTGATATACAAAGGGAATACATGAGTGTAATACTAAGGAATGTAACTTCAACTAGAAGTAGAAACCAGTAGATTGCACCTGTAACTTAGGGTACAAACGACAATTTACAACAAACTGAATATTAGTATGCATAATTATAAGAACTATTTAGAAAATATGTGAAACTCTCATTTGCAATGACTATGTAAATATATGTAAACATCTGCAATGACTACGTAAACATTTAGCGATGTAATCATTTGCAGAGTATAATTCCATCTTTGCACACAATATTTTGCCTATAAGAGTGTATCTAACTATAAACTCAAAGGGAAAGCTTGTAGGATCATTCACAACTAAAATGAATATAAGAAGCAAGCGGAAATGACAATAATTACACCTGCTACGTTCAATACACACTAAGTATGTACGCTATTTATGATAAGAGCGACAAGACGTGACTAACAGCATATTACAATAGCTCATTTTATAAATTATGCGAATACAAGAGACACTGTGGACTGTGCCCTGTAACCATAACAATAACTTAAATAACATGTTAGAGCCCCACTCGCAAAACGACATAACCATATGATGATATAATTTTCAGAAAAATCGATTCTAAATACCTCACATAAAGAAATTTATTTTATTTTCCCCTTTCCAAATAGACCATATACAATTATTTATTTATTACTATAGCCTGCGGGCACATCCTCAATTTTAAATGAACATAGAAAGAAAGCGGTAACTATAGCAACCGCATAAAACATTATGAAGCCCACAATGCACTATGTTATCACGCTGACTACGTAACAACGCTACCCTGTGCTATTTCTTAGTTACATAGGATAGGCTACGTCACAACATTACTCTGATCGATAACATCAGCACCCAATCACATCATCTTATCGGAGCCAAACAACGTGATCACGTTAAAGTACGCAACCATGAAATACCGCACTAACACTTATCCTTAGATGATAGGACAGACTAAAATTGACATCATCAGTATCCAATCACATTCCTACATTGACGATAAGGGGCGTGCCGCCGCCCGCTTTTTAGCTACACACACAGGAGACGGAACTATCTCCACTACTGAAACCCTCTGAGGAAGAAGGAAAACAAGAACCTTTGAAACGCGTAAGGGATTATAGACATACTACACTTTATCTCCATTTGGAGGTTTTTCTATGTGACTTCTACTTGTTTATAACTACTATTTTTTATGTGACAACCACCATCAAGCCTGCTTTACTGTTTAATAGCGGACTGGTGAGTGTATGTGTTTCACATAATTTTATGGCTTACTTTTAATGTGGCGTATGGAAGAAATGTTCTAACCCTCAACTAGGATTGTGCTAGAACAACTGCAGCTGCACCATCTACTGGGTCCATACATCCATAACTATATTTAAGTGTATCTACATGCCTCATATGTTTGAGGACTCTTAATCGAGAGCACGAAGGGAACAGACTACCAGCCTCTATCAGGATTGAAAGTCCATACTCTAAGAGGGGAAAGGCACATACTCTGAGAGGAGAAGAACACTACCATCTAACCCTACTACTACAGCCACACCAGGACCACGGAAGTTTCACACTTACAAGAGGCGGCAACTTACCTCATATGATTGAGGTTTGTTCTAGTAAGTGTAATACCTACCAGATTTTCCTGTGTACTCTTTAATGACTATCTAGTCTCCATCTGAGACTATCATATTGACTGTTTATTTTTAGGACATTTCTTGAATAACTTTTTATCATTGTCACCATTACCACTTCTAACGCAGGTGACAGCACATTGTAAAATTTATTTATTTTTTATTATTTTTTCATTTCATTACATGACAGAGTGTCCTGATATATTCATGTATACCTACACTAACTTATAATTATAATTATTTTATTTCCACCACCAATGAGAAGAGGGACTATCGCCTAGGATAAGCGCTGTTTCACACTCTTCCCTCTTGCAATATATATATATATATATATATATAATTATATTTATTTATTTTTTTAAGTCAGGAAACATTTGCATTAATTTCATATTTGACATACACAAAACTTCTCTCTCTCTCTCTCTCTCTCTCTCTCTCTCTCTCTCTCTCTCAGCAAAGACACTGGAAAACATCAGTAAAACTAGATTTTTTGTTTTTTGCAGTGGCATCAAATGAAAAAAAAATTCCTTTAAAAAGCCATATGAGACATTTTACAGAGCCCTTCTAATGAAATAGAATATAGGCCTCTTTAATTCTAAAATTGCAATGCATGTCATAAGTTATAGCTATATTGATTTAACTCGGTGATCAGGTGGTTCCTAAAATATATGATATCCCTCACTAGTGTTCTATTCAAACATCAATTGATTTAATATTCAAGTCGCAATCTTATGGATAAAGTTTATGTTCATATCAAGATCTCACTTCTCATGGCTCATTGACAAACCATCTCTTCTGGGAAAAAAAAAACAGCCACGCTCATTCACATAAATAATTACACATCATAAATTACAAACAAAAGCTACTCAGACTGATTTTAAATGATAATTTGTTTATAGTTTCCTATACACTTAGAAGACGTTTGACCATGATATCATCACTATTTCTATATTTAATCTTTGCTTTGAACTTTGACCTGAACCTTAAAAATACCATCTGTGTTGGTAAAATACCAGTAGGGTGACAAACCTAGTAAGGCCTAGGCCTAAGTTTAATTCCTTGGAAGCCAAAGAGGGCTGCAAAACTTTGTTTCAATGGAAAAAAATAAATTAAAGTTTCTAAATAAATTAAATAGCAACCACTGTTAAATAGAAACTACTGTTAAAACGCCTGACTCTGCAATTTCATGCTCCTATCTTCAGACATCCCAACTCTCCCTGAAGTTCAGGGAGTCTCCCTGATTGTAATAGCAGCTCCCTGATGCCAGCAAATGGAATGCAATCTCCCTGAAACTGCAAGTACCATGATCCAATGTGGCCCAAATACGAAAAAGTATTTCTTTAAGGAATGCCTTTAGCTGCTGGGACGTTATAGAACCCTCAAAGCATGCATCAGTAACAAAAAAGCATCAGTAACAAAAAAGCCCTCACTGATTTTAATAAAATAAAACACAAATACTACCTTATTTGCTGCACATAATTAAACTTTGTATTCTAAAATATTTAAGCATTCTACAAGAGTAAGATCACTGGAAAATAGGTTTGTTGTATGTGGTTGTGCAATAAAGCTACTTTTTTTTTAATGTGACTTTAGTGGGAAGCTACTTTAATGATAAATCTCTATCTTATTTAGGGTTTCAAGGTGTCCAATATATAACTGGGGGGGGGGCAGAAGCGGGTGAAGCCACCTCCCTGAAATTAGTTTTTTGCAGGTTGGGATGTCTGTATCTTTCTATGTCAACAAAAGGGGTCTTTTTGGTAGAATCCCTACCAAGTACACTGAAAGATTCTTCTCTATTTCAACAGCTGCAGTAATGATTAACTTTAAACTATCCCTGGTATGACCTAACTTTTAGTGGCACCTCACAATTATGGAATTTTCTCCCCTTTTTATTATGCCATCTAACTTGCCCCCCCCCCCCCCCCCCCCCCACTTTCTCCCTACTTGCAAATTAATCAGGCATGCATGCAAGGAGAACAGCTTTGTTTCATTATTCTTTGTATCCTTAACGAACAAGCTGCTGTCAGGGAAACAAAAAATAAAATCATCAAGGGATGTGATTTAATGCACCTCCTTGCAGCAGTTGTGCAAAAATAAATTAAACAGTGTGATTTGAAAATTAAATGTAATGCTTTGGTTTATTACTTTTCTGCAGTACAAATGTGTACAGAGCTGACATATTAGCTATGATGTTGATAAACCCATTGGAAAATTCGCCTCCATAAATCATTAGGACTGGCAACAACATAGCTGCTTCATATCTTATTAAAATCCGTAAATTTTAACTAGTCTGTGCACAGTAGGAACTCATATATCCAACCCAAACCCTTGCAATAAGCACTTTGCATCAGATAGAGAATACAAGACAACATCATATCTATTATAAAGTAATGTATTATCAATAAAAAGAATGATCTGAAGGTTTACATATATGATGCATTTCATTTGTTTGTTGACGCATTTCTACAGATATATCTCTTTGACTCTATTTCTCTTTATCACAAATCTCTGATTCATTTTCAATAAAATAAAAATAAAATCTTTTAATATATTGAAACATTTTTTTATTTATACTCTAAATAAACCTAATATATTGCAAGTACTTGTTTTTTTTTCAAGAATACAGTGAAATATTATTCTATAGATTTGCAAATCTAATGTTCTCTACAAATTGTAAATTTTAAGTAAATGAAATAAGCTAAAAAAGAAAAAAAAGCTATTTTACAAAAGTTGAAACAAGTTTATGCATTAGAGTTGAAGAAAGTGTAATAAAAATAATAATAACAATTTAAATAGTGTTTTTCTCCGGGATGGACGCAAAGAACTTTACACAAGGAACCATTTACATAAAAGGGTTAGAAGTTACAGTTTTTATTCCTGAAAGGTTTGTGTAAACAGGGAGGTGTTAAGATTTTGTTTAAAATGTTCAGGAAGGTGGCCTCTTTCACTGTGCTAGGCAAGGTATTCTACAGAGATAAGGTGGCATGGCTAAAAAGCTCTCATACTATGTTTGTTTGTGAATTCTTGGCACATTTCACTTCTGTGCATTTGCTGATCGAAGAGTGAAAGTTGGGACATAGGACACGAGTACTTATTTTAAATAACGAAAGAAAAAAGGTGCTGAGTCCAAGGATGGGTTGAATCCAAAAGTTTATTGGATTAGAGGCAAAGAGTATAGCGGTGTGCTCCCAGTTATCTGACGTGCTTCGCGCATGCATACATGCGCTTCATTCTTTTAAATAGCTTGATCCCTGATCATGCAGAGATTTATAGGACAGCAGGTTTATCTTTAATAGTATGTGCCATTTTATTGGTAGCCAGTGCAGGGAGTGGAGAATGGGTGTCACATGGCAACATTTTGACTGGCCAGTTAGCAGCCCTTCTGCAGTATTTTGTACCAAATCAAGGTCATGGAGTAATTTTTCTGGGAGACCATAATAAAGTGCATTGCAGTAGTCCAAAAGTGATATCACCAATGCATGGATGATCGTGGGAAGATCGTCTGTAGGAATCAGGTGCTTGATCCTGGCTATATTCTTATTCTTTAAATAAAAGAATGATGCTTGTACTGTGGCTGATATATGATGTTTAAGGGAAAGTTCACTGTCAAGCACAACACCAAGATTTTTTACTAGATTTGAGGATTGTAGCTTTTGATCCTACACATTTGAGACCAATTTGTTGATCTTAGCATACTATCCCTACCCATCACAATTACTTCTGTTTTGTCTGGGTTTAGTTCCAACCAACTGGCATTCATCCATTCCAAAAACGACCAGCAAGATATTTATTGATGGTTTCTACTAGAAAATTTGAGTTTGGCTTGAAGAAGATGTAAAATTATAATAACATAGTACATTTCTTTGAACAGCAAATAAGTTAAGAATCTTGGGGCAGACTAAACTTTCAACAAACTGACTTACTCTGAACAATTTTAAATAGTCCTACATGAAATTACACACTTATGAGACATTTTTAAGAATCTGTATGGCTTGGTGTGATTAATAAAACATGCTATAGTTTGCATTTTTTTAAATTCTAATTTACTTAAATTCACAATAAACCAATGCATGATAAAAAGATAATGAAATAACACTTACTTTGAATATAAAATAAGCAGATTGTTTTTTTTCTAATATATTTATAGTTTCCTTTAATTTCCGTGTTCCCTGTATCATGTGACAGCCAACAGTCAAGCACAGACACATATATACTGCGAAATCTTGCACATTCTTCACTTACTTTAAAATTTAAAATGAGTCATTGATATTTCAGATATACAGTGTTTTAAAGCTTATTTTCACCTCCCTGACCCTGTGATTTTCATTTCAGTTTATTCAATTTATAAATTTGTTTACCAGCCCTATGTAACAGCTATAAAGATTACCATGTTAACTTCCAGGTGAGGAATACAACAGCAGGCTATATGCACACCCTTACATATACCTTTACTAGAAGAAATCTAGGTAGGAACATGTCTGCCAGAGATAGAGAAAGAATGGGGGCTACTAGTAGTAGAATCGAAAGCCAGCATTAAAGGTAAGCTGGAGTCAAAACAGGTGGGCAGTCCAAACATCTGAGATACCAGGCAGGAGGTCAAAAAGAGGAAGCCATGGTCAAATTGTTAATTAGTCCAACCAAGCATTAAACAAAAGGTGGTAACACAGCGAACAATGTCCAGGTACAGGCCAGGGGGTCAAATCCAGAAGAGCAGATAATCAGGAATCAAGTACAGGGATAAGACAATTAAAGAAAATTGTAGAGGAGAGCCAAGGGTCAAGAAGCCAGAGTTTTGTATTAAGCACAGGGCAGGTAGCAAATGAAAAGGATAGTACAACACCAATGCCAGGCTGACATTTAAAGTGCAGCTGTCAGCTTGTTAGGCCTCGAAGAAGGAGAATGCCTGCTGGAGTTAGCGTGCCCACAAGCAGACTCTTCCTTAGCTTTACTATGCTCTTAGAAAACCATGCCGACAAGTAGCGGACCTACTCAACAGAGGGCCCTGGTGCAATTTTTTTTGGGCACCCCCAAGGTAACTCAGTAGTAAGCTATATTAATAATATTCATGTGGTTCTATATAAAGATTTTGAGGATAGACAGATGGACCTGCACTAATAAAAGGCTCCCTTGCATCAGGATTGTACACATTCTGCACACTCCTATGTATAGACTGGCTTCTTTTGGCCCCCAGCACTTGGGCCCTGGTGCCACCACACCTTCTACCCCAATGGTAGTTCCATCTCTGACGAAGGCCATGGAAAGGAAGTAATGTCTGGCTGTCCTGACACCCTATGGGGCCTATCTATCAATGGAGCTTGATGCCCCGTGTTTCTGGCGAGCCTGCAGACTCGTCAGAAACAGCAGTTATGAAGTAGCGGTCACAAAGACCGCTGCTCCATAACCTGTCCGCCTGCTCTGAGCAGGCGGACAGACATCACCAGAAATCAATCCGATTTGGTTGATTGACACCCCCCTGCTGGCGGCCCATTGGCCACGAGTCTGTAGGGGGCGGCGTTGCACCAGCAGCTCTTGTGAGCTGCTGGTGCAATGCTGAATACGGAGAGCGTATTGCTCTCCGTATTCAGCGAGGTCTGGCGGACCTGATCCGCACTGTCGGATCAGGTCCGCCAGACCTGGTTAAATATAGGCCTATGAGTGAAAAAGAATCCAATGTGGGCCTCATTTAAAAAGGATAAGCATTTGTATCTCTTCATGAAGCTAAAATCACCAAAATAATTGGCTATTGTAATATTTTTTATTTATTTTGTCTAAAGGGAATTTTAAAATATATTATAATTGTTTTCCTTTTTTTAAATGTATGTATAGGTAAAATTTGCATAGGTTTGTCCCTCTCCACCAATACCGTTGTAGGGGGTTTTCTTATCACCCAGAGAGCATACAGTTTATACTGCTGCATTAGTCTCAAATGTTTTACATAACTTTTTCATAGAAAATATTTTGGATTATATTTAAATACTGCCCTTTAATATGCATATTAGCATATGTTTATCAGCCATCTACGTTTATTTATAAAACATAAACAAATGGTTGTTTCAGAATCATATATTATTTCTGAGTGTTTTAACAATGTCTGGCTTGAAAAGAATCACATTAGGTTTGACATTTTACAAATTGGTGGGGCAGAGAGTTTAAGAGAATTTCTAACAAAGATTTTAAGCAAAAAAGTTCAAACAGCAAATAGGTTAAACGTTGTGCGTGTCTCTCACCAAGTCATAAGACATAAAGCAAAAGCCTCAAGAGAGCAATATCATAGAAATGTGCATTATATAACTTCCAGGCAAAATGTCAAAAACAGAACTGCCTAGATTTAACAGTGCTTTGCTTTTCTCTAAAACTTTTTTTGGAGAGGAGGTGTATGTATCTTGGCTGTGTGCTGCTGCTGCGGCAATAGGTCATTTCAAAACTCTCTGTTCCTGCAGTGGAAAAATACAGTCAAATGAAGGAGAACGTTATCAGTTTTACTAGTACAGACAAAGCTGGGATATCTCAGTGAGTAGGTCCTTTTAATCCATTAGAGTAGCTGCAAATTAAAAAAAATGCATTTACATTTATAACAGAGTAATACATGCAATTAATTGTTTGTCCCATTGCCCCCTCTTGGGGGATATACAAGCAACTACTTATTCAAAAATGCATTCAACTATATGGGTGCCTTATTGTATGTAAAACAGGACGATAAAACATGTAGCTCTGTGGTTGGAATACAAGTGTCACGGTTGGGTGTTGCCGGTGGTCAGACCTTCAGTTAGTGTTGGCTTCCTGGGTCCTGTAAAGAACCATGTTCCAGCAGAAGCTGTAGCAACTTTTAGCCCCCCCACTAAAGTGAACAATGTCTGTAGAACAGATCTGTGGGTCACACACAGCCTGCTCACAGTGTACCAGGAGCTTCATAACTGCTCTTTCCGGAGAGCCTGCAGGCTTGCCAGAAACACGGGGCATCAAGCTCCATTCGGAGCTTGATAGATAGGCCCCAGAGCATGCAATTTTAAGCAACTTTCTAATTTACTCCTATCATAAATTTTTCTTCGTTCTCTTGGTATCTTTATTTGAAAAAGCAGGAATTTAAGGTTATGAGCTGGCCCATTTTTGGTTCAGCACCTGGGTAGCACTTGCTGATTGTTGGCTAAATGTAGCCACCAATCAGCAAACGCAACCCAGGTGCTGAACCAAAAATGGGCTGGCTCCTAAGCTTACATCCCTGCTTTTCACAGAAAAGGTCAAAAGCTTAGCAAGTCATGCAGCAAACAAACACCAGGGGCGCCAGCATCCCAAACAGATACTAGATAAACGTATTAAAATGCAGCTTCGTGTGATAATCAGCAACCCTATCAAAACTATGTGTACTTCAGAGCTGCTGCCCACAGCACCTGTAAGAAAACAGCAGCAGCAAATAATCAAGGACTTTCTCATTAATGCAGGCCCCGTTATTCGCCACGCAATGGGGCCTATCTATCAAGCTCCGAATGGAGCCTGCAGACTCGCCAGAAACAGCAGTTATGAAGCAGCGCTCACAAAGGCCGCTGCTTCATAACCTGTCCGCCTGCTCTGAGCAGGAGGACAGACATCGCCGGAAATCAACCCAATCGAGTACGATCGGGTTGATTGACACCCCCCTGCTGGCGGCCCATTGGCCGTGAGTCTGCAGGGGGCGGCGTTGCACCAGCAGCTCTTGTGAGCTGCTGGTGTAATGCTGAATATGGCGAGGGTATTGCTCGCCGTATTAAGCGAGGTCTGGCGGACCTGATCCGCACTGTCGGATCAGGTCTGCCAGACTTTGATAAATTGGGGCCTAAGCCTCCAATTAGCACGGACAAATGCTCTATGAAGAAGGGTCAGTATTAGCGTGGCTCTCAAGCACATAAGAGGTAAGTATTTTACCACCTAAAGTTAATTTAAAGAAAACACATGAATATTGTATATATAGTATATCTTCAGTTTCTTTAAATGTAGTTGGTGTAAATGCACAAGCCTAGAAAACAGAGAAAAACAGGGTACAGGAGACTGACAAAAATTCCAAAGCAAAGATTGTCAGCCCCTAATAGAGTAAGTAAGATCCACCACATTTTCTTCAGTATTGTTGTATTGCAGAACACATACACACACAACCACACAATTACCATAGTTTGCAAAGTTCCCCCTTTCCCCTGAAAAATGCATGTGGACACCCATGGCTATCTTGAGAATTAATTAAGCCTAAAGTACTAAGTATGAAGATAAAATGGCATAATTAATTAGCCTATTAATTCTTATAGAATTTACGATTTTTTTAAATGAAAAATGTTCTCTTTCATATAATATTTTAATATTAGCTATTTTATCTTCCCCTGATAGATTTAATTATATAGAACAGAAACAATTCTTTTTTTAAGTTTCCTAAAATACTAACTCTGGCTGTCTATGTAAAACCTCTGTAGTGAGGTACATCTGGAAGGATAATGCTTTGTGGTTGAGCTAATTCTGATCTAATTCAATAAATAATAGAATGTTTTCACACAGCTCATCATTCATGCACTGATAATTTCTTACAGGGTTTGTAGCTGCCATGATGCTTAATATCATTATTTTAGAGTAATTATTGAAACTGTATATTTAATTTTCATCATTACAATTGAGAATGGTAACATCAGCATAGTGTTTATTTAATTAAATCCATTGCTTTATCCCAGCCTGACTACTAAAGCCCTAATTCATTCTTCTATGTCATATTTAATTGATAGCACAATGACACAGCAAAACAGGATGCGTTGGAACTGTAAGTAAGCAGTTTAGCTCAGGGATGTCAAAGCTTTTCATAATTGAGGGTCATTAAATTATTGTTTTTTTAACAAATATATATTCTATGTAATACAGTGTAAAAATGACTATTTTAGCACAATAGCAGCTTCCTACTTAGGATAAAAAAAAACAAAGAAGCACAAGAGAGTAAAGGGTTTTGTTGTGGCTACAGTTGAACAACAATTTATTAAAAAAAATATATATGGTAAGTTTAATATTTTTTCATTGGTAAGCCTTGTTCTTCTACAGCTCCTCAATCTTATACACCTGCAGCCAACAAACCAGCACCTTTATGGGATTTTCTTAAGTTTTCCCAAATGGGAATACAAATATACTTATCATTCAATGGGAAAATGTTTGCAAGTAGGGATGGGTGAATGTTTTACAACATTTGAAAAATGTAACACATTTGAACACATTTATTTGTTTGTTTAGAATTTTCAAAAATGTTTGTAAAACATTTGTTTAATATAATAGTATTTTTAATGCGTTCTTTAAATGTAAAATTCTATTTGATTTTTTCAAATATTCAAATGTAAAAAATTAAAATGGTATATTTGTAATAGTATTTCTAATGCTCTCTTTAAATGTAATATTCTAATTATGCAATATTCAAAATAAAAACAATATTGAATTAATATATTTGTATCTATTATGTATCAATTGATTAAATTCTCTACCACATGAACTATTGAACTTCTAATTACTATTTGTTACATTTGAAATGTGGATATTCGATCTAATTATGAACATTCGAAAATTGATGACCGAAATGTAATAGATTTTCGTTCTTATCAACATTTAATTGTCCAAAACGAATATCCACACAACTATTTATTCTAACAAACGAATTGTACTTTCAGCACATCCCCCCATCTTAAAAGTCCAGCAAAGACAGTTTTGTAGCAAGAACACTGTCATATTAGAAATGTATTACAAGTGTAAACTAAAAAATGTAATGGCATGATACAGAACAGCCCGTGATAATGATCTATTAGTAGCAAATGTCAGCTCATTTTCTGTTGTGGCCAACTGTACTTTTTCCTCCTACATACTTGTATTCTCTTGTAATATACTGCCTTTCACAGAAGAATGCAAAATGTGATAAAGTAATAGAGAAACAGAACTGTCTTCTGTTGGATATTAATTTAGATGGCACAGCATTTTACCTATGTAATGTCAGACTGTGGTTAGGACTCACTTTGGGACATGATAAAACATTTAATGTGAAAATGGCTTAATGTAGCTTAAAGGGACACTGAACACCATTTTTTTTCTTTCATGATTCAGATAGAACATGACATTTTAAGCAACTTTCTAATTTACTCCTATTATCAAATTTTCCTCATTCTCTTGGTATCTTTATTTGAAATGCAAGAATGTAAGTTTAGATGCCGGCCCATTTTTGGTGAACAACCTGGGTTGTCCTTGCTCCTTGCTGATTGGTGGATAAATTCATCCACCAATAAAAAAGTGCTGTGCAGAGTTCTGAACTACAAAAAAACCTTAGAAGCATTCTTTTTCAAATAAAGATAGCAACAGAACAAAGAAAAATTATAATAGGAGTAAATTAGAAAGTTGCTTAAAATTGCCTGCTCTATCTGAATCGTGAAAGAAAAAAATTGGGTTCAGTGTCCCTTTAAAGAGTAAAAAAGCGTCCAAATGTTAATCAATTGCTGCATAATTTTGCACAACCCAAGATTTCCACTATCCAAGCCTATCCTAGAAGTTTTATGGATTTTGGTGTCCCACAAGGCAAATGAGTGACATTAAGCTTGTTTTTTGGGGAGCTTAATGTGGTTTAACGTACAAAATTGAACTTAGATGTTAACAAATTTCCCCCAAACTCTTTTCAAACATATTCGGAAAATTTCAGGACATTTGCTAAAACATTCCAAAAGTTATTCACTTTTAACTATTTTTTTTACAAACCTAGCCTGAAGGCCCCTTAATGTGAGCAGCTTAATGTAAAAAGAGCTTAATCTACCAAAATTCACCTAAACATCAATCAATTGCCTTGGAACTTGGCACAACCTCAGTTTTCACTACCCAAACCTATCCTAGAAGTTTCATGGATTTTGGTTTCCCACAAGGCAAATGAGGGACATTAAGCTAGTTTTATGGGGAGCTTAATGTGGCTTAACGTACAAAAAAGAACTGTGTTAAAACAATTTCCCCCAAACTTCCCACAACTTCCCCCAAACTTCCCACAATACAATAATCTATCTATTCAACCATAGTCTGAAAATTTCAGGACATTTGGTAAAACATACTGTCACGGATACCAGACAGCCAAAGCTACCCACCCCCCTACAACCTCACCCCTGTTGTTATCTAGTCTAGGTGTGAAGTGCCTTTCTGTTATTGTGTGATTCATCCATTGTCCTTTTGTAAATCAGGATGTGATTAGAATCTTGTTTAACTAACCATTGTCTGATGTTTGTCTCATTGTATAATATTTGTTTCTATTTGTGTAGTAACTACCCCCATTTGTTGTGTGAGTCATCCATTGTCCAAGTCTATAAACTCGGGGCCAGGCTGCTGATCTGTATCTAGCAGCTCATCGTCTCTTATGCTCTGTTGCCACTCATCTGAGGCCAACCTCCATGATTCCCAGAGTGCTGCACCACAGCTCCGTGCAGACTCCGTGGCATGCTGCAGAACTTGGTCTAGCAGCCTCTTGTATGCCTTTTCCAGTTCCCATTCTTGGACAATAAGCAATACCATATCGGATACCAGCCAGGGTACCCCCGAGAGATCCAACAGCTGCTCTCAGGAGAGGCCAATGTTCATTACTCTCAGTTTCGCCCCGCTCCCAAATTCTGGGTCTTCTGTCAACTTTTCCAATAGTAACCCAGGGCCGCTAAAGCCAAAGCCCTCTATGGGGGAGCAATCCTCCAGCCATGGCTGTATTTGCATAGCGAGCCATCGGAGGTCCCGATAGCCGTCCTCCACCCACATCTCTGCCCAAACCAGTCGATCTAGTTCCGATAGCCATTCCTCCATGGGCTGCTCTCCCAGGAAAAGCACTCGCAAGTCCCACTGGACCCAGTACCTCTCATCATCTGTGGGGAGGACCTTTCCATCACAATCCTTTTCTTGTTGAAACCTCTTCCTCCATAGTTGCTGGCGGACAATGCTCCTGCAGCTCAGCTGGTCCAGTTCAGAACCAGGACCGTCCAGCTGGGTCAGTGCCTCCTGTACTCTCCTTAGGTACTCGGCTTCCATAGTTACCAGCTACTGTGGCCCTTCTCTGTCAGCAGTAATTGTGTGGAAGAAGCAGATCCCACTGCTGCCAACCAATGTGATGGATACCCCGGATACCCCGACTGGGTAGCTCCGCCAAATGGGTCCTGCTTCCTCCCTGCCTACTGCAGCTATGTAGCTGGCAAGTGACCACAGCCTGTAGCCACCCCTGATGCCCGACAGCACCAGTACTCAGGGTCCCACCCTGTTGCAGACTCCAGCTACCCAGACTAGGTAGCTCTGCCAGAGTGTCCTTCCTCTTCCTGGAACAGGCTGCTATGTAGCCCAGGAAAGTGATTCTAGCTGGAGCCCACCTAACTGACTAGACAGACTAGCATTCAGGTGAAATAAGAACTGCTTTATTTCAAAGAAAACACAGCTTTTATACATTTCCAACAAATGGGGGTAGTTACTACACAAATAGAAACAAATATTATACAATGAGACAAACATCAAACAATGGTTAGTTGAACAAGATTCTAATCACATCCTGACTTACAAAAGGACAATGGATGACTCATACAATAACAGAAAGACACTTCACACCTAGACTAGATAACAACAGGGGTGAGGTTGTAGGGGGTGAGGGGGGGTAGCCTTGGCTGTCTGGTATCCGTGACACATACCAAAAGTTATTCACATTTAACTATTTTTTTACAATCCTAAAACATATGGGGGCCGATTTAACTAAGCTGTCAATCAGCCCCAATGCAGCTGTTTCCGCACGAGCCTTCAGGCTCACCGGAAACAGAAGTTAAGAAGCAGTGGTCTTAAGACCGCTGCTCCCTAAATCATCCGCCTTCTCTGAGGCTGTGGACATCAATCTGCCCAATCGTATACAATCAGGTTGATTGACACCCCCTGCTAGCGGCCAATTGGCCGTGAATCTGCAGGGGGTGGCATTGCACAAGCAGTTAACCAGAACTACTTGTGCAATGTTAAATGTCTGTCGGGCATGATCTGCACTTGATAAATCGGCCCCTTAATGTGAGCAGCTTAATGTAAAAAGAGCTTAATGTACCAGAAAATGCCTAAACCTCAATCAATTGCCTTGAAACTTGGCACAACCTCAGTTTTTCACTTTTCAAACCTATGGATTTTAGTATCCCACAAGGCAAATGAATGACATTAAGCTTGTTTTTTGATGAGCTTAATGTGGATTAACATACAAAAAAGAACTTAGATGTTAACCAATTTCTCCCAAATGTCACACAATACAAATATATATATATTCAAACATATCTGGAAAGTTTCAAGACATTTGATAAAACATACCAAAAGTTATACACGTTTAAGTATTTTTTTACAATCTCAAAACTATTAGAAGCCGATTTATCATAGCTCGAATGGGGCCAAATCCCCCTGTTTCCAGCGGTCTTAAGATTGGCCGCGATTTGCAGCGAATATGCAGGGGGCAGCATTGCACAAGCAGTTCACCAGAACTGTTTGTGCAATGTTAAATGCCGACATATTTCACAAAATACATATATATATATATATATATATATATATATATTTAAAAATATCTGAAAAATTTCAAGACGTTTGATATAACATACCAACAGTTATTGTTATTGTTATTTTTTATGATCCCAAAACATTTAGGGGAAAATTTACCATGGTCTGAAAGCAGCAGTTTCCACACGAACCTTCAGGTCGTAAGACCGCTGCTCATTAACTCATCCGCCACTTCTGAGGTGGCGGATAGCAATCACCCCGATCTGATACGATTGGGATGATTGACACCCCCTGCTAGAGGCCTAATGTGCAGTGGGCAGCATTGCACAAGCATTACACACAAAATGCTTGTGCAATGATAAATGCTGACAGTGTATGCTGTCAGCATTTATCGATGTCGGGCGGACATGATCAGCCCCCTAAATGTGAACAGCTTAATGTAAAAAGAGCTTAAAGGGACACTGAACCCAAATTTTTTCGTTCGTGATTCCGATAGAGCATGCAATTTTAAGCAACTTTCTAATTTTCTCCTATTATCAAATTTTCTTCATTCTCTTGGTATCTTTATTTGAAAAGCAAGAATGTAAGTTTATATGCCGGCCCATTTTTGGTGAACAACCTGGGCTGTTCTTGCTGATTGGTGGATTAATTTAACCGACCAATAATCAAGTTCTGTCCAGCGTCTGAACCACAAAATAGCTTAGATGCAAATAAAGGTAAGCTGATTGGCCGCCACTGAGCAGGGGTGGAATTGCACAAGAATTTCACAAAAAATCCTTAAAAGGGCCTTTACTGCCCAGACCTTAAATTAAAAATAAAACCCACCCAAAAAAAACCCTTAAAAAAACCTAACACTAACTCCCGACGATCCATTTACAATTATTCAAGTCCCGCTTGAAGGATCTATCCAGCCGGCAAAGTCCTCATCCAGGGGGCAAGAAGTCTCCATCCAGCCAGCGAAGTCTTCATCCAGCCGGTGAAGTCTTCATCCAGCCGGTGAAGTCTTCATTCATGCTGCAAGAAGTCTTCATCCATGCGGCAAGAAGTCTTCATCTAGATGGAATCTTCTATCTTCATCCATCTGGTGCGGAGCGGATCCATCTTGAAGACATCCGGCACGGAGCATACTCTTCATACGGTCACCGCCGTACACTGGAACTTCAATGCAAGTGATGCCATCAAAGATGGCATCCCTTGCATTCCTATTGGCTGAAAGATTTCAATCAGCCAATAGGAATTAGAGCTGCTAAAATCCTATTGGCTGTTCAAATCAGCCAATAGGATTTGAGCAGCTCTCATTCTATTGGTTGTTCCAATACAGTTTAAACCTTACACCCTAACATAAACCCAGAGTCTAAACACCCCTAATCTGCTGCCCCCAACATCGCTGACGCCTGCCTACAGTTACTCACCCCTAATCTGCCGCTCCCGATATCGCCGATACCTAAATAAAATTATGAACCCTTAATCTGCTGCTCCCGATATCACCGCCTCTATACTATATTTATTAACCCCTAAACCGCCATCCCTCCACATTGCAACAAGCTAAATTAAACTATATTAACCCCTAAACCTAAAGTAACCCTAACGCAACCCTAACCCTAACGTAACCCTAAACCTAACCCTAACACCCCCTAACTTTAAAATAATAAAAAATATAGCTAAATTAAATTTACAATTATTAACTAAATACACCTATTAACCCCTAAATTGCCAGGCCCCCACATTGCAACAAGCTAAATTAAACTATATTAACCTCTAAACCTAACCCTAAACCTAACCCTAACCCTAAACTCCCCTAACTTTAACATAATTAAATTAGATCTAAATTAAATTTACAATTATTAACTAAATAATACCTAGATAAAACTAAATACATACTTACCTGTGAAATAAAACCAAATCTAGCTACAATATAACTAATAGTTATATTGTATCTAGCTTAGGTTTTATTTTTATTTCACAGGTAAGTTTGTATTTATTTTAACTAGGTAGACTAGTTAGTAAATAGGTATTAACTATTTACTAACTACCTAGTTAAAATAAATACAAACTTACCTGTGAAATAAAACCTAACCTGCCTTACACTAAAACCTAACATTACAAAAAATAAAAAAACTACCATTACAAAAAATAAAAAAACTACCATTACAAAAAATAAAAAAACTACCATTACAAAAAATAAAAAACCTACCAAAAAAACCTAACCTAATTCGAATTAGCCAATATAATGAGAACTGCTTAAATCCTATTGGATGATATGAATAGCCAATAGGATTTTAGCAGCCTTAATTCCTATTGGCTGATTAAAAAATTTCATCCAATAGGAATGCAAGGGACACCATCTTGAATCGCGTCCCTTGCATTGAAGATTCAGTGTACCGCGGCGACCGTATGAAGAGGATGTTCCGCGCCAGATGTCTTCAGGATGGACCCGCTCGGTGCCGCCTGGATGAAGATCGAAGAGGCCACCTGGATGAAGACTTCTTGCCGCCTGGATGAGGACTTTGCCGGCTCGATGAAGATAGAACAGGCCGCCTGGATGAAGACTTCTTGCTGCATGGATGATGACTTCGCCAGTTAGATGAAGATCCTTCAAGCGGGACTTCAATAACTGTAAGTGGATCGTCGGGGGTTAGTGTTAGGTCTTTTTAAGGTTTTTTTGGGTGGGTTTTATTTTTTAGATTAGGGTTTGGGCAATATAAAAGAGCTAAATGCCCTTTTAAGGGAAATGCCCATACAAGTGCCCTTTTTTATTGGTAGTTTAGTTTTATTTAATTGGTAGTTAGTTTAATTTTAGTTTAATAATTATAATAGTTTATTTGTTAGTTTAAAAAAAAAATATTTGACAGGTAAGTTTTAATTTAATTTAAGATAGGGAAATTGTAATTTTGATATAATGTTATGGGGTCGTTAGGTTTAGGGGTTACTACTTTAAATTAGTTTATTTTGTTGTGGGGGGCTTTCAGTTTAGGGGTTAATAGTTTATTTTAGTATATTTTGTTGTGGGGAGCTTGCGGTTTAGAGGAAGCGTTTTTTGTGAAACGTACGTCAGGGGTCCTGGGGATAAGCTTTGTCTTTCCCCTTTCTTTTAACTTGCTCACCTGAGTTGATCTGGTAAAAATGCAGCTTTAATAAATTGTTAAAGTTAAAATTTAAATCAGCCCTCGGATTGTAAGGGCTTAGCTTACTACTATAATCCTTTGCTGCTTGATACCAGTGATACTGATTTCAGATTAAAATTTAAAAATCTTAGTTCAACTTAGGTGTAGTGTTTTTAATTTTTAGCTTCTGCTAAGTGTATGTGTGGTTAAACTTTGATTTAATAAACTTTAGTGTGTGAATGATGGAACATTTTTTTCTAAAATAAAATTACTTAGCTTTGATTCAGTTAGGGCAATAGTGGATATTTCCTTCACAGATTTAAGTTACCTACCTCTACTTGTAAGCCTATTTACAATTATTTATTAGTTGTGTTCTGTCCTTAACTTCAAATCTGTGGCAGGAGATCTCTGTGGTTAGGAGACTATAAAACTCAAATTGGGCCACCTGCCCTTAACCACTGAATCTCTTGTTATACTATACTTTGCCCTACCCCCACCCTCTCACTCTAAATTATTATAGTGGCGGTGTGGGCGGACAGCAGATTAGGGGTTAATATTATTTAAATAGTGTTTGTGATGCGGGAGGGTGGTGGTTTAGGGGTTAAGAAATTTATTATAGTGGTGACAATGTCGGGGAGCGGCGGAATAGGGGTTAATACATTTTTTTAGTGGTGGCGATGCCGGGAGCAGCAGATTAGGGGTTAATAAATTTAATATAGTGTTTGCGATGAGGGAGGGCCTCGGTTTAGGGGTTAATAGGTATTTAATGGGTGTTAGTGTACTTTGTAACACTTTAGTTATGAGTTTTATGCTACAGCTTTGTAGTGTAAAACTCATAACTACTGTCTTTAGATTGCGGTACGGATCTTGTCATTTTAGGCTGTAACGCTCACTTTTTAGCCGTACCCGCAAAACTCATAATACCGGCTCTATGGGAATCCCATGAAAAATCATAACAAACATTTACGTGTGCGGGACTGATGTTGCGTTACAGGCTAAAAGGTGTGCAGCTATACCGACAAGACTTTTAATAGCTGCGCTGCTGTTTTAACGCTGAAAATGCCATATTTTCAGCGTTACAAGCTACAACGCAAAACTTGTAATCTAGGTGATTACGTATCATGATTCTACATGCTAGTTCAGTGGGCATATAGCTCATCCTTGAGCCCTGGTACTATCCGCTGGTAATATGTATATGTATATAATTCCTCTTACCTTCATATTACACTGCACTGCACTAGTATATACATAATTTGCCTTGCTCTAGGCTGCTATATTTTCCGCTACTGATTTGCTTGGACTAATCCATCTCTCAGTTGTCTCTACTGTTGTAGGTTACACAGCCAGGCTGACTGCTGCTGTCATTCCTGGCCAGGCATCATGAGTACTATTCCATGCATGGTCATGGTAACGTTCTCATACATAACATCAAAGCTAAGAGGTGGGTACAGGAGCTTTTCAAGGGTTTAACAGGCTAAAGCTTTCTATTAAGCGTTGTGCTGGGTTGTTATATTGCAAAATAGCCTATTAATTGATATTATACATTTGTACTTCAACTCTTAAGAAATGTGCTTGCGCTCTTGTTTTTAATGGAACTATTTTCTATAAAACAACATGGCTAGAAATATCAATTTCATTTGTATTCAACTTTCTGCAGACAATAGTGTCCACAATTCAACTCATCAAAACATCTATGTGGGGAAAAAAACTGAATGCATGACTGGACAATCTGTGTCTTAGCTTTGTCTTTTTAAAAATGTGTTAGTTGCGAAAAACGTTTGGAAAGTATATTGAACTTAATGGCACATTTTCATTTTCTTTGCTGATATTCCTATAAGAAGGTTCTAAGCCAATTACAAATAACTGCTTCTTCGAAATGTTGAGCTCTACATTAACCCCCCCCCAGGAATCCTGGATAAACATTTATGATGAGCAATAAATTGTTTTAAACCATTTGCACCATGGTTGTGTAGAACAGCTTGGAGTTGCTATAAAGCATCTCTTTCTCTTGATATTCCTT
Source organism: Bombina bombina (assembly GCF_027579735.1). Lineage (NCBI taxonomy): Eukaryota > Metazoa > Chordata > Amphibia > Anura > Bombinatoridae > Bombina > Bombina bombina. The sequence goes on from NC_069499.1 coordinate 951,097,141, forward strand.
TAGCTCCACATGAGTGCAATGTATGGCCCCCAAGATATGTCCATCTTCACACTGCACCTCAGAAATAGAGGGAATGGAAATTTCCACAGGTTTGTGCCCCTCTAATGCCCCACAACATTACAAAAGGTTCAAGCATTGCAGGATCCATCTTAGAAAAGCCTGACCTGTTCATGTAAATTGTTTACATATGTGCATTATCACACTGATTTATGAAAACATTTCACACACATTTATACTTAGTTTATCTCACATTTCTAATGCAGATAATGTTCAACCATATATTAGAAAATTGCTTTTAAACATGTTTAATCATTTGTAATCATTAGCAACAGGAAGTGTTTGTTTAAAGGGACACTAAATTCAACATTAAACATTCATGATTCAGGTAGAACATGTCATTTTAAATAACCTTTCCAATTTACTCCGTTAATAGTTTTGTTATATGTACACTTTCTGAGGCACCAACTCCTTCTGAACATGTGCAATAGTTCACAGTGTATATGTATACCAGCATGTGATTGGGTGATGGCTATCACATGATACAGGTTTCCTGCAAATAAGAAGAAAAAATTAATTTGTCAGAAAACAAATTCTACTGCTTATTTGAAATTCAGGGTGTTATTGCTTTGTCTTTTTTATGCACTTGTAATTATGCAATTCTCCTCTATTTAATGGTCCTTGAAATGTTTACAAGTTAATATTTGTAGCATTAACATGGTTCAAAGCTAATAGAAAACTGTATGGTAACTGTTTTTGCAGAGTTATGGTCTTAAAATTGAAATGCCTACTAAAAGCCATGTGGAGCAATTCACCCTTATTATAGCTTGGAAAAGACACCATTGTCCTGTAGGAAACATTTTCACATGACTGTTAGGAAAATTAAGTTTTCTAACTAATAAAAAGAGATAATTCAACAATATGGAAAGTTTTTTTCCTTTACGCTTTTAAATATTATGACCCACTCAGCCATGTATAATTCATAAGTCTCAGCATGAGGTGTGATTGAACGCTTCAGACTGAATGTTAAACTGTTCAGAAAGCCAGACAGTTTGACAATACCAGTAAACAATCAGCATTAAAAAGAAAATGAAAACTGCTTCATAAAAATGGTTTTATCTTGCAGTAAAAAAAAGGGGGGGAAACTGCTTGTGTAGAGCAAGTAAGGAAAATAGTATATTTTTCTCTTTAACCAAATGATTGCACTTATCTCTTTTTGTTCTGCCCTAAATCTTAATAAAAATCTGTTTTATCAATTTCTCTTGTCATACATAATGGTGCTCCTGGTTTGTAATTTGTTTTTTTTTTCGAAGACAAAAAAAGGAAACGGAAAAAGTAAAAAACTAAATATTTGGAAAGTGCATCAACCAAAACATTACTTGCTTGCTGTTAACCCTACTCAACTGATCTTAGCTCATGATATATCGTTTTGTGCTGTAAAGACAGGGAAATAGATTTTAGTATAAAAAGGCTATAGTGACACAATATCAGTATGTTGATATATATTTATGATTATCTAGTTTTTTAAAGGAAGATAATAGGGAAATCCCTTATTAAAGGGACACTGAACCCAATTTTTTTCTTTCGTAATTCAAATAGAGCGTGACATTTTAAGCATCTTTCTAATTTACTCCTATTATCAAAAAAAATTTATTCTCTTGGGCCTAGATTTAGAGTTGGGCGGTAGCCGTCAAAACCAGCGTTAGAGGCTCCTAACGCTGGTTTTTACCGCCCTCTGGTATTTGGAGTCAGTCATTAAAGGGTCTAACGCTCACTTTTCAGCCGCGACTTTTCCTTACCGCAGATCCCCTTACGTCAATTGTGTATCCTAGCTTTTCAATGGGATCTTTCTAACGCCGGTATTTAGAGTCTTGGCTGAAGTGAGCGTTAGAATTCTAACGACAAAACTCCAGCCGCAGAAAAAGTCAGTAGTTAAGAGCTTTCTGGGCTAACGCCGGTTTATAAAGCTCTTAACTACTGTGCTCTAAAGTACACTAACACCCATAAACTACCTATGTACCCCTAAACCGAGATCCCCCCACATCGCCGCCACTCGATTAAATTTTTTTAACCCCTAATCTGCCGACCGCCACCTATGTTATACTTATGTACCCCTAATCTGCTGCCCCTAACACCGCCGACCCCTATATTATATTTATTAACCCCTAACCTGCCCCCCACAACGTCGCCGCCAGCTACCTACAATAATTAACCCCTAATCTGCCGACCACAAAGCGCCGCTACCTACGTTATCCTTATGTACCCCTAATCTGCTACCCCTAACACCGCCGACCCCTATATTATATTTATTAACCCCTAATCTGCCCCCCTCAACGTCGCCTCCACCTGCCTACACTTATTAACCCCTAATCTGCCGAGCGGACTGCACCGCTACTATAATAAAGTTATTAACCCCTAATCCGCCTCACTCCCGCCTCAATAACCCTATAATAAATAGTATTAACCCCTAATCTGCCCTCCCTAACATCGCCGACACCTAACTTCAATTATTAACCCCTAATCTGCCGACCAAATCTCGCCGCTACTGTAATAAATGGATTAACCCCTAAAGCTAAGTCTAACCCTAACACCCCCCTAAGTTAAATATAATTTAAATCTAACTAAATAAATTAACTCTTATTAAATAAATTATTCCTATTTAAAGCTAAATACTTACCTGTAAAATAAACCCTAATATAGCTACAATATAAATTATAATTATATTATAGCTATTTTAGGATTTATATTTATTTTACAGGTAACTTTGTATTTATTTTAACCAGGTACAATAGCTATTAAATAGTTAAGAACTAGACCTAACACTACACTATCAATACATTAATTAAATACAATACCTACAAATAACTACAATTAAATAAACTAACTAAAGTACAAAAAATAAAAAAGAACTAAGTTACAAAAAATAAAAAAATATAAAACATTAGAAAAATATTACAACAATTTTAAACTAATTACACCTACTCTAAGCCCCCTAATAAAATAACAAAGCCCCCCAAAATAAAAAAAATGCCCTACCCTATTCTAAATTAAAAAAGTTCAAAGCTCTTTTACCTTACCAGCCCTGAACAGGGCCCTTTGCGGGGCATGCCCCAAGAAATTCAGCTCTTTTGCCTGTAAAAAAACACATACAATACCCCCCCAACAATACAATCGGCCAATAGAATGCGAGCTCAATCTGATTGGCTGATCGGATCAGCCAATCGGATTGAACTTGATTCTGATTGGCTGATTCCATCAGCCAATCAGAATTTTCCTACCTTAATTCCGATTGGCTGATAGAATCCTATCAGCCAATCGGAATTCGAGGGACGCCATCTTGGATGATGTCCCTTAAAGGAACCGTCATTCTTCAGTTGGACGTCGTCGGAAGAAGATTGATCCGCGCTGGAGGTCTTCACGATGGAGCCGTTCCTCATCGGATGAAGATAGAAGATGCGGCTTGGATCAAGATGGTTGCCGGTCTAGATCGCCTCTTCTTCCCGGATAGGAGGAAGACTTTGGAGCCTCTTCTGGACCTCTTCAGCCGCAGGATTATGGATCGCCAGCCCCCGCTTGGGTTGGATGAAGATTTTGGAGCCAGGACCGATCGGTGATACCCGGTGAGGTGAAGATAAGGTAGGAAGATCTTCAGGGGCTTAGTGTTAGGTTTATTTAAGGGGGGTTTGGGTTAGATTAGGGGTATGTGGGTGGTGGGTTGTAATGTTGGGGGGGGTATTGTATGTGTTTTTTTAAAGGCAAAAGAGCTGAATTTCTTGGGGCATGCCCCGCAAAGGGCCCTGTTCAGGGCTGGTAAGGTAAAAGAGCTTTGAACTTTTTTAATTTAGAATAGGGTAGGGCATTTTTTATTTTGGGGGGCTTTGTAATTTCATTAGGGGGCTTAGAGTAGGTGTAATTAGTTTAAAATTGTTGTAATATTTTTCTAATGTTTGTAAATATTTTGTTATTTTTTGTAACTTAGCTTTTTTTATTTTTTGTACTTTAGTTAGTTTATTTCATTGTATTTATTTGTAGGTATTTTATTTAATTTATTTATTGATAATGTAGTGTTAGGTTTAATTGTAGATAATTATAGGTATTGTATTTAATTTATTTATTGATAGTGTAGTGTTAGGTTTAATTGTAACTTAGGTTAGGATTTATTTTACAGGTAATTTTGTAATTATTTTAACTATTTTAGCTATTAAATAGTTCTTAACTATTTAATAGCTATTGTACATGGTTAAAATAAATACAAAGTTGCCTGTAAAATAAATATTAATCCTAAAATAGCTATAATATAATTATAATTCATATTGTAGCTATATTAGGGTTTATTTTACAGGTAAGTATTTAGCTTTAAATAGGAATAATTTATTTAATAAGAGTTAATTTATTTCGTTAGATTTAAATTATATTTAATTTAGGGGGGTGTTAGGGTTAAAGTTAGACTTAGCTTTAGGGGTTAATAAATTTATTATAGTAGCGGTGAGCTGCCGGCAGATTAGGGGTTAATACTTGAAGTTAGGTGTCGGCAATGTTAGGGAGGGCAGATTAGGGGTTAATACTATTTATTATATGGGTTATTGAGGCGGGAGTGAGGCGGATTAGGGGTTAATACATTTATTATAGTAGCGCTCAGGTCCGGTCGGCAGATTAGGGGTCAATAAGTGTAGTTAGGTGGAGGCGACGTTGGGGGCGGCATATTAGGGGTTAATAAATATAATATAGGGGTCGGCGATGTTAGGGCAGCAGATTAGGGGTACATAGGGATAATGTAGGTGGCGGGGGTGTACGGAGCGGCAGATTAGGGGTTAAAAATAATATGCAGGGGTCAGCGATAGCGGGGGCGGCAGATTAGGGGTTAATAAGTGTAAGGTTAGGGGTGTTTAGACTCGGGGTACATGTTAGAGTGTTAGGTGCAGACGTAGGAAGTGTTTCCACATAGAAAACAATGGGGCTGCGTTAGGAGCTGAACGCGGCTTTTTTGCAGGTGTTAGGTTTTTTTTCAGCTCAAACAGCCCCATTGTTTTCTATGGGGGAATCGTGCACCGCTGGTATCGAGAGTTGAAGTTGCGGTAAATATGCTATACGCTCCTTTTTTGGAGCCTAACGCAGCCATTCTGTGAACTCTAAATACCAGCGGTATTTAAAAGGTGCGGCCAGAAAAAAGCCAGCATAGCTAACGCACCCCTTTGGCCGCAGAACTCTAAATCTAGGCGTTGGTATCTTTATTTGAAATGCAAGAATGTAAGTTTAGATGCCGGCCCATTTTTGGTGAACAACCTGGGTTGTCCTTGATGATTGGAGGATAAATTCATCCACCAATAAAAAAGTGCTATCCAGAGTTCTGAACCAAGAAAAAAAGCTTAGACGCCTTCTTTTCAAATAACGATAGCAAGAGAATGAAGAAAAAGTGATAATAGGAGTAAATTAGGAAGTTGCTTAAAATTCTATGCTCTATCTGAATCATGAAAGAAATATTTTGGGTTCAGTGTCCCTTCAAACATAATAGCAGCAATAACATGATTTAACTATTTAGCTGCTGAGCCATTTGAAACCCCACATTTAGAGCTGTTTCACAGTATTTAGATGCAACTCAAATTTAAAGGAACACAAAACATAATCATTTTGTTTCATGATTCAGTAAGCGCTACCCAAGTTGTGAACCAAAAATGGGCTGGCGCCTAAGGTTAGAATCCTGCTTTTCAAATTAAAGGGACAGTGAACACAAAAATTGTTATATTAATATACTTTATAACTTTTAAACCTCTAAATTTCTGTCTGTTTCTAAGCTACTAAAGACAGCCCACTGATCACATGCTTTTTTATTAGCTTTTCACAACAGGGGAGTGTTAGTTCATGTAAGCCATATAGATAAAATTGTGCTCACGCCCGTGGGGTGTGCACAACACAGCACTAATTGGCTTAAATGCAAGTCAATAGATAATAAATAAAAAGTCATGTGATCAGGGGGCGATCAGAAGATGCTAAGATACAAGGTAATCACAAAGGTAAAAAGTCTAATAATATAACCATGTTTTCAGTGCAAAACTGGGGAATGGGTAATATAGGGATTATCTATCTTTTTAAACAATATACATTTTTGAGTTGACTGAACCTTTAACCCCTTAACGACCGAGGACGTGCAGGGTACGTCCTCAAAAAAAAGGCAGTTAACGCCTGAGGACGTACCCTGCACTAACTCGGTGTGGAAAGCAGCTGGAAGCGATCCTGCTCGCTTCCTGCTGCTTTCCGGTTATTGCAGTGATGCCTTGATATGGAGGCATCCTGCAATAACCTTTGGTAGCCATCCGATGCAGAGAGAGCCACTCTGTGGCCCTCTCTGCACCGGAGATCGGTGGCTTTCCTCGTTGGTGGGTGGGAGCAGACTAGGGAGGCGGGTGGCGGCCATCGATGGCCCTGGTCATGTAGAGGGGGGCGGGATCGTGGGCGGGGATGGCCGGGGGCACGCACGGACGCGTGCACGTGCACGGGAGGGTGGCGGCTGGCGCGTGCATGGGGAGGGAGCGGGTGGGAACCGCTACACTACAGCAAAATCTGTAATAAAAAATGTTGAAAAAAGTAAGTAAGTAAAGTAGAAGTAAAAAAAAAAAAAAGATCAGTAAGGTAGTGGGGGTTTGTCTGTGGGGGGGGGGGGGAAGCTACACTACAGAAAAAAAAAACTAACAAAAAAAGCCCTTTTTTTTGCAAACTGGGTACTGGCAGACAGCTGCCAGTACCCAAGATGGCCCCCAATAAGGCAGATGGGGAGGGTTAGAGAGCTGTTTTGGCGGGGATCAGGGAGGTTGGGGGCTAAGGGGGGATGTTACACCACAGCATATGTAAATATGCTAAAAAATGTTTTTAAAAAAAAAAAAAAAAACAACTTTTATTTTAGTACTGGCAGACTTTCTGCCAGTACTTAAGATGGCAGGGACAATTGTGGGGTGGGGGAGGGAAGGGAGCTGTTTGGGAGGGATCAGGGGGTCTGATGTGTCAGGTGGGAGGCTGATCTCTACACTAAAGCTAAAATTAACCCTGCAAGCTCCCTACAAACTACCTAATTAACCCCTTCACTGCTAACCATAATACACGTGTGATGCGCAGCAGCATTTAGCGTCCTTCTAATTACCAGAAAGCAACGCCAAAGTCATATATGTCTGCTATTTCTGAATAAAGGGGATCCCAGAGAAGCATTTACAACCATTTGTGCCATAATTGCACAAGCTGTTTGTAAATGATTTCAGTGAGAAACCTAAAATTGTGAAAAATTTAACGTTTTTTTTTAATTTGATCGCAGTTGGCGGTGAAATGGTGGCATGAAATATACCAAAATGGGCCTAGATCAATAATTGGGGTTGTCTACTACCCTACACTAAAGCTAAAATTACCCCAAAAAGCTCCCTACATGCTCCCTAATTAACCCCTTCACTGCTGGGCATAATACACATGTGGTGCACAGTGGCATTTAGCGGCCTTCTAATTACCAAAAAGCAACGCCAAAGCCATATATGTCTGCTATTTCTGAACAAAGGGGATCACAGAGAAGAATTTACAACCATTTATGCCATAATTGCTCAAGCTGTTTGTAAATAATTTCAGTGAGAAACCGAAAGTTTGTGAAAAAGTGAACGATTTTTTGTATTTGATCGCATTTGGCGGTGAAATGGTGGCATGAAATATACCAAAATTGGCCTAGATCAATATTTTGGGATGTCCTATAAAAAATATATATTCATGTCAAGGGATATTCAGGTATTCCTGACAAATATCAGTGTTCCAATGTAACTATCGCTAATTTTGAAAACAAGTGGTTTGGAAATAGCAAAGTGCTACTTGTATTTATGGCACTATATCTTGCAAAAAAAGCATAGAACATGTAAACATTGGGTATTTCTGAACTCAGGACAAAATTTAGAAACTATTTAGCATGGGTGTTTTTTGGTGGTTGTAGATGTGTAACAGATTTTGGGGGTCAAAGTTAAAAAAAGTGTGTTTTTTCAATTTTTTCCTCATATTTTATTATTTTTTTATAGCAAATGATAAAATATTATAAAAATAATGGTATCTTTAGAAAGTCCATTTAATGGCGAGAAAAACGGTATATAATATGTGTGGGTACAGTAAATGAGTAAGAGGAAAATTACAGCAAAACAAAAACACTGCAGAAATGTAAAAATAGCCTTGGTCCCAAACGGACAGAAAATGGAAAAGTGCTGTGGTCATTAAGGGGTTAAGATACCAAGAGAACAAAGAAAAAATTATAATAGGAGTAAATTAGAAAGATGCTTAAAATTGTATGCTCTATCTGAAGCATGAAATAAAAAAATTGTGTTTAGTATCCCTTTATTATACTTACAAAAAAGTTCCAGTTGATCTTAAATTAATCCCATTAAAAAAGTGACCCATTTAACACAAACAATCATATCCCTAAATTCTGTATCTAACCCATTTTCAAATGTAACTAAGGTATTGGCATTTACGTTCCTGGAGATTAAATCTCCTTTCCTCCAGCCTTAAATTGTAACCTCTTGTCACAAACAATTTTCTTGGAATAAACAGAGCTTCTACCATCTCTGTATGTGGGTCTTATATTTATTTAAATTAATCATGTCTACTCTTAAACGCATTTTTTTTATAGAGAAAATAGACCCAGTTTGGCTAACCTCTCCATATAGCTTAAATTCTCCATTCTCCTTCTTAGTTTTGTGGTGCTTCCCTGATCTTTTTCTAAGCCAGCATTATGTCTTTTTTTGAGATCAGTCCCCAGAACTGGACTCCATACTCAAGGTGAGATCTTACCAGGGATATATATAGTAACAGAATTATGCTTTCTCCCCTTGCATCGATCCCTATTTTAATACATACAAGTATCTTATTAGGCTTAGAAGCCACTGCCCTGCATTGTGTGCCCATCTTTAGCTTGTTATCTATAACATGCCTTTCCGACTCTGTTTTGCTAAGTCTAAACCCATTTAAATAATAGGTTGCCTGCTTATTTTTATTTCCAAAATGTAGAACCTTGCATTTTCCAATATTAAATCTCATTTTCCATTTACCTGACCATTAAAATTCTAATTTTTGTAGATCCCCTTGTAAAGCAAGTTCATCCTGCACAGACTGAATGACCTTACACAACTTTGTATCATCTGCAGAGATGTTGCTATTTAAACCTTGCTCCAAGTCATTAATAAAAATATTAAAAAGAACAGGGCCCGGTACTGATCCCTAGGGGACTCCACTGATTAAATGAAAAAAACAAGTGGTGCTTACCAGCCTCAGTGTTCCGTGATTAGTGTGTCTTCGGCGCGCGCACAATGTCACACCCCCTCCAGCACTGTCAATCAAACTCCTGGAGCCAAGGAAAAAGGGCCCCGGCCCAAGACACTAGGTTCCGCAAAAAGCCCTGTATAAGAAACAGAGTATCCGGCTACACTGAGTATCAATGAAAAAAATCCTCAAAAAAATAGATTAAAAAAATCAACGTGTTTATTGGTAACGTGCCAATAGAACCAAACAAATTATAGTAATGAGAGTTACACTAAACTGATCACTCCAATATAGAAATGATCAGAAGGACAGCAACAAACAGCATACGCGTTTCATGCGGGGCTACCGCACTTGATCACTGCTACAACATCTAGTTAGTCAAATGCCCTTATAAAGCCTGAGGTTAATTGAAAACACATTACGCAAAAGTAACCCTGTGCTGGCTGGAAAGAAAGACACACATGACATAGAATATAGAGGCAGCTAATAAACTAATAGCAAAAAATATTCAAATAATACATGTGTAAAAAGAGTTCCAATGTCCAATCTAATAAAGGGTACATAAATAGACTAAAAGAAATATAACAATGTTCTAATTGCAATTTTAAATATGACTGTCATAAACCCTTATGGAAACAAACATGTATATACATAATCATTTTACATTAGACAAATAAATTAACATCAGCCTCTATATTTAGACTTTCAGGTGACCTGGTGTTCTGGAAGAAAATCCATTTTACCTCTTTTTTGCATATAGCATATTCCCTATCTCCACCTCTCTTAGAGAATGGTACATGATCAATCGCCTGAAAAGACGCTAGTGATGAATCACCACCATGCTCATATTTAAAATGTGATGCCACAGAGGTGAACACATCAGGGTCATCAATGTCCCTGATATGTTCAAGTGCCCTATCCTTTAGGGCCCTCTTGGTTTTGTCTATATATTGTATTTGGCACCCCCTGCAAGTCAGGAGGTATATAACATATGTGGATCTGAAATTGAGTGTATACTTGATCTTATATTCTCTATCAGTCACATATGATCTAAATGTATCCCCCTCCATTGCAAAATCACAACCCTTGCTCTACACTTATAAAAACCAAATCTCCTTTCAAGCCATATAGTCACCTTTTTTCGGGTAGACAAGAAGGAGCTACATAGTTACCAATTGTTTTTGCCTTTCTTGATACACATTGTACTCTTGCAGAAATAACCTGAGTAAGAACAGGATCCATATTCAATATGGGCAGGCCCTCATTGATAATATTACTGATACTTTTAAACTCTAGACTGTAAGGGGTACTGAAAATTATTTTGTTGTGACTTCCATTAGGGGGTGGAGCTTGCAGCAGCACGCTTCTTGTCGACGTTTGTAGCCAAGTGCCTTAACATCGCTCCCCCGCTCATCACCGTCCTACCTGGACACATTATCCAGGGTTGATGGGCTACGGCATGGCTTTCCCCCCGCCCTGGAGTTGGAGGTCTCTATTTCCAAAGTGGTTTGTGGACACTGCATTGTTTTTAACTATGTTTGCTAGATCACACATAATAAGGATCAACGCTAAGAGCCCCGGTTTAAACTTACTCTGAAGATAAAGTGCTTTAATTGTGAAGGCACGAGGAACGGCAGGAGACGAAGGTGCCTGTGACCGGAGAGCAGCTGATTGTGATACTGCTTGAGGGCGGAGCTGCTGGAGTGTGGAGGGATATGTGCAACACTCTCGGCTCTCGCAGGCAAAGAAAGAGCTTCTAGATTGGTCCAAACAGGCAGGCTAACCGCACAGCGCTGCAACATTTCAACACTGCTCCTCGAACTGCTGGGAACTATCCGGGTAAGATACCGGTTCTATGCTAAATCTCAATGTCTTGTTGGCTCTGCTTAAAAAAAAAAAGTGAATGTTTGGCCTGATAGGTACATTCCTCATATGGGAGGCTTAAATTGTTCGGCAGGTTGCTCCCTTGGTTTTTGAGTGCTAAAGATCTTAGTTGGAGGAGATTGAAAGTAGAAAAGGAAGGGTATACTACTGAGACTCTCACATATGCATTTCTTTTTGCAGCTTTTTTTTCTCTCCCTAAAATATTAAGCATGCAGGGATAAAAAGAATGTTGGTGTAGTGCAGAAATTTATACAGTTGTGCTCATAAGTTTACATACCCTGGCAGAATTTACGATTTCTTGGCCATTTTTCAGAGAATATGAATGATAACACAAAAACTTTTCTTTCACTCATGGTTAGTGTTTGGCTGAAGCCATTTATTATCAATCAACTGTGTTTACTCTTTTTAAATCATAATGACAACAGAAACTACCCAAATGACCCTCATCAAAAGTTTACATACCCTGGTGATTTGGGCTTGATAACATGCACACAAGTTGACACAAAGGGGTTTGAATGGCTATTAAAGGTAAGCATCCTCACCTGTGATCTGTTTGCCTGTAATTAGTGTGTGTGTATAAAAGGTCAATGAGTTTCTGGACTCATGACAGACCCTTGCATCTTTCATCCAGTGCTGCACTGACGTTTCTGGATTCTGAGTGATGGGGAAAGAAAAATAATTGTCAAAGGATCTGTGGGAAAAAGGTAGTTGAACTGTATAAAACAGAAAAGGGATATAAAAAGATATCCAAGGAATTGAGAATGCAAATCAGCAGTGTTCAAACTCTAATCAAGAAGTGAAAAATGAGGCGCTCTGTTTGATAACATACTGCATTCATCTTGCCATCAATTCTGACCAAATTTCGTGTGCCTTTGTAGCTCACACATCCCCAAAACATCAGCAATCCACCTCCGTGTTTCACAGTAGGAATGGTGTACCTTTCATCATAGGCCTTGTTGACTCCTCTCAAAATGTAGTGTTTATGGTTGTGGCCAAAAAGCTAAATTTTGGTCTCATCACTCCAAATGACTTTGTGCCAGAAGGTTTGAGGCTTGTCTCTGTGCTGTTTGGCATGTTGTAAGTGGGATACTTTGTGGCATTTGCGTAGTAATGGCTTTTTTCTGGCGAATCGACCATGCAGCCTATCTTTCTTCAAGTGCCTCCTTATTGTGCATCTTGAAACAGCCACACCACATGTCCTGTATTTCACCTGAAGTTATTTGTGGGTTTGTCTTTGCATCCCGAACAATTTTCCTGGCAGTTGTTGCTGAAATTTTAGTTGGTCTACCTGACCGTTGTTTGGTTTCAACAGAACCCCTCATTTTCCACTTCTTTATTAGAGTTTGAACACTGCTGATTTGCATTCTCAATTCCTTGGATATCTTTGTATATCCCTTTCCTGTTTTATACAATTCAACTACCTTTTCCCGCAGATCCTTTGACAATTCTTTTGCTTTCCCCATGACTCAGAATTCAGAATCGTTAGTGCAGCACTGGATGAAAGATGCAAGGCTCTGTTAGGAGTCCAGAAACTCATTGACCTTTTATACACACACACTAATTACAAGAAAACAGATCAAAGGTTAGGATGGTTACCTTTAATAGCCATTCAAACCCCTTTGTGTCAACTTGTGTGCATGTTATCAGGCCAAAATCACCAGGGTATGTAAACTTTTGATCAGGGTCATTTGGGTAGTTTCTGTTGCCATTATGATTTAAACAGCGTAAACACAGTTGATTGATAATAAATGGCTTCAGCCAAGCACTAACCATGAGTGAAAGAAAAGATTTTGTGTTATCATTCATATTCTCTGAAAAATGGCCAAGAAATCATAAATTCTGCCACAGTATGTAAACCTATGAGCACAACTGTATTTACCCGCATATTCCCATTGACAGTTTTTTGTTCTGTAACTTTATTGTAATCAGTTTTTCAGTTGCTTTTGTGGTTTCCTCTGACAAAGCATAACATAAGGAAAAAGGGGAAAAAAACTTGAGATACTAAAGGGGGGAAAAAAAGAAAAGAAATAATCCTTAGGGGATTATTAAGATCTAACTTTTTTTCAAGGGAACGAAAAAGGAAAGGAGAAAAGTAAAAATTTTGTTCCAACAAGTTGTCAATATCAGCAACCTTGAACTTTCTTTAAAAAAACCCTGAAAAGATGGACATTCTTAATAACTTTTGGAGGGACTCAATCTAAGATTAGTTTTCCCTTAGTCAAAGGATTAATCCCTATATTAAAACCTTCAGGGAACCAGGTTGTTGAGACATTAATGGGTTATTACTGTAAAAGACACGGTTTGAAACATAATCTTTTCTAACTCTGCATGAAGTCTGGTATCCTTTTAAATACAAGACTATTCATATATATTGCATATGGCCTTAAACTTAGATACTTAACCCTTCACATGATTGTGCTGATAATAGCCTGGTATTGAAATATATGTGCATTGTTTAAAGGAATTAGCTACAAGGGTGTTTAATTATAAATCAGTGGTATAACTATATAGGGCCATATACATGATTCTTTTGTTATTGAAATATTTGTAATATTTTTCAGATATCTACATACCAATATTAACTGCTGCAAAAAAGTAAGAGTATCAGAGAAAAATGTTGAAATGTATGGGTAATGTTAAAAGGAATTAGCTACAAAGGCTATTAGATATGTTTAACTATAAATCGATGATACTTTGAAAATAATCAAAGAACAAGGTCAAAGTACTTTAAATCTGATAAGAGTTGAATTGTGACTCTGGTGATTAGGTAGTATAGTAGATTAGGCTCTAACAAGTATTTAGAGCACATACACACTTATAATATCCCAACAGGATTTCATTCTAAGTTTTTTTTCACACAAAAAAAAAATTCTTAAAGGGACATTATACACTCATTTTTTCTTTGCATAAATGTTTTGTAGATGATCTATTTATATAGCCCATAAAGTTTTTTTTTTAAATAAATGTATAGTTTTGCTTATTTTTAAATAACATTGCTCTGATTTTCAGACTCCTAACCAAGCCCCAAAGTTTTATTTGAATACTGTCAGCTACCTTCTCCAGCTTGCTCCTGTTTGTGTAAAGGGTCTTTTCATATGCAAAAGAAGGGGGAGGGGGGGTGTCTTATTTGCCACTTGCAGTGGGCTTTCCAACTGCCTTTTCAACAGAGCTAAACTGAAAGCTTCTAAGTACGTTTTTAAACCATTTTATACTGGATTTTTATATCAGTATCTGTGCATCTTATTCTTTATAGTAGTGTCTAATACATGCAGTTATATGAAAATTAGTGTATACTGGCCCTTTAACCTGTAATTGTGGGGTATAGATCCCATTGCACACAAGCAGATTACTGCTTTTTTCCTGTTTTATTTTATGCACTTCCTTAAATGGAAAAAATTGTGACACAGGCGAAGCAGCATTCGCTCATAATGCCCGCTAAATCAAACGACAAGAAAACTAGGGTCACTGCTGTCAGTTCTGACATTGTGGAGATACATTCAGCTCCACTTGATGCCCAAGCTCTTGTACTTCAGCTAAATAATCTCTTTACTCCACAATTTGATATGATTAAGAAAGAGCATTTAGGAATATCCCAAGAATTAGTTTAATTAAATGCTGAGGTTAAACAATTTGCCAGCAGAATAACATAGGCAGAGAGTAGGATATCTGATTTAGAAGATTTAGTTAATTCACAGGAGTCAACCTTAACATTACATGTATCCAAACTCCAAAATATGCAAGCTCGTCTGTAGGATCGCTCCAGACCAAATAATATAAGAGTAGTAGGACTGCCAGAAACACCGGAATACATAGATCTAATGGAATTTACAAGTAAAGTACTCCCTTTAGCATTAGGATTTTCTCCTCATCTTTTACCTCTACCTATTGAAAGAGCCCACAGAATAGGCCCCAAAAGAGTTAATGAAAATAATAGTACAAAACCTAGAATGTGTATCTTTAAATTATTAAGATTCCAGGACAAGATATAAATGTTGAGATTGTTCAGGAAATTTGATGATTTCAGTATAGGAGGTAAAAAAATATTAATGAAAAATATTAAGATTTTTCCAATGAGACAGCTCAAAAAAGGAAGATAATGGCACCATTATGTACAGCAATGATTGGAAAGGAATTAAAAGATCGTATGCTGTATCCAGCAAAAATTATTGTGGAGGAAAATGGGTACATACTGTACATTCACTGAGGCAGATAAAGCAAAAGAATTCATAACCTTAAAAAAAAAAAAATAATAACAGATGATAGATTGTATAGGTTTACTATAATTCAGGATATTACCAGAAGGTTTATACATAGAGAAATATAATTATGGAATGTGATTTCTTAATAATGTTATGAGAATTATGCGAGTTAAGAGATATAAAATCAAATTGTGTTTTTTTTTTTTTTCTTCTCTTTTGCCCCTCACCCATCCCTGGGCAGGCCGCACTCTGGTATATATGTTCCTATTATGGAAGGCTGGTTTTCTTAATGTGAATTTGTAGTGCTTTTAAGGGAAATAGAGATACAAGTCTAAATATTCTTTCCTGGAATATTGGAGGCGTTACCTACTCGATTAAATGAAAACTCATAATTAAAAAACTAGCGGCCAGATTACGAATTTTGCGTTATGGCTGCGTCGCTGCTAACTTGCAAGTTATTTCCACCGCTCACCTTTAACAGCGCTGGTATTACAGGTTTTCAAAAACCCGGTGTTAGCAGGCAATATGACAATGTTGAGCTCCACACTGCACCCAAATACCAGCGCTGCTGTGAGCTGCTTTTACGTGCTCATGCAGGATTTCCCCATCAATAGGGAGAGCCGGCTAAAAAAAAGCCTAACACCTGCAATAATGGGGCTCCGTAACGCAGCCCCATTGATTCCTATGGGGACAGAAAATATATTAAGGACAACAAAGTTATTTTCTCCCTTCCGTGTGTGTTTTTGGATGCAGCTTCACCCCTCACCCAAGGCAACAGATGATGTATTGTACATAATAATGAAGAAGGTGGCTATAGTACCATTTTTTACTCATGAGTCTATGCGTCTGTGCTCGGTCCTGGGGAAGCAAAACCACATGTTGGTGGAATACCCGGATCCACCGGCTGCTCCCCTGTTCAAGCGTACAGGTATCCTCGACTTCAGTGAGACCGTGCAACCAGTTCCAGTCTGCGTCTGACGTCACAGTGCAGACCCGCTTCTCAATCCGATTGGGCGGGTGAGGGGGCTTGGCCTGGAGTAGCGTAACCGGGTATCCTCATTGGCGTAGTCATAGCATGATCAGTGACCCTCAGTCCCAGCTTTAAAAAGGTGTTGCTTGTATCTCATTGGTTAAGAACACAAACACACCTCCTGTATAGGAAGCTTCAATTTTGCCTCTTATTACGTGCTCAATGGTAGTAACAATGTCACTTCAGTTGTATGTGAATATCTTAACTATAGTGAATGTGTTAGATATGTAAAACATTCATTGGTAGAATTCAAAAGTGGGTTGTACAAAATGTTGTGTGTTGTTTCATAGATACAACATTCTATCTAGAGTACCACTTATATAAAATTTATACAAAGCAAATATGTAGCTTGAAATCCCAATAATAATAGCATTTAAATAAATAAATACATAGATAAAGCAAGCTTACAATAGAAATTTGTGTTACATATTATTATTATAAAATAATATTATAATATGTAGGTCAAATACTATGCCCCCCTAAGACTGATAGTAGGTGAATTGATGGAGGGGATGAGGAATGTGATGAAATAAGGATAGGTGGAAAAGGACAAGGGCACTATTTTTAGTGCCAGAAGTTAATGAGATCAAACTCACTATTTAACCCATAGGGCTTCCTAGTTTTTAATTTGAGAATCCAGAACACTTCTTCCCTAGCTAACAGTGAGTCCCTATCACCTCCTCTCTGCGGGGGGAGGATATGCTTCACTATAGTCCATTGTAGGGAGTCAGTGTTTTTATTATGAACCGTGGAAAAATGGTTTATTAGGGGAGTAGTGAGGATGCCCAATTTAATGTTGTTGACATGTTCACGTATTCTTGACCTCACCTCACGTGAGGTCATACCCACGTATTGTAAATTGCAATGGTTACATTTGAGAAGATATATCACATAAGTAGCCCTACAATTGAAGCATCTATCATGTTCAAAGGATTCACCAGTTATAGTGCTGGGGATAGATGGCTACATGCTATGCAATCTGCATAATGACATCTGAAAACTCCTTTTGTGCTTTACCAGGAACTTGGGGTTTCTCTCTTTTTGGTTGTAATTGTGGTGGGTGCAACCATGTTCCCTATTGTTTTGCCACGTTTGAAAGCGAAACGACAGCCCTTTCTGGCTACATTTATTAGCCCCTCGTCTGCTTGTAGTAAGGGAAAGTGTTTGGACACTATGTTACAGATCTCGTCATATTGGTCGCTATAAGTTGTCATGAAGGTGGCCCTGTCTTGTGTGCCCTTATTCCAATCATGATCTCGTTTGGACTGCTTGTTTGGCTCTAATAGGCTATCTCTCTTTCTAGTGCTGACTTCTTTTTTGATGCCTAGTAGCATTTTTTTTGATAATTTCTAGATATGAGCCTATCCGTCAACTCTGTGGCTTGTATTTCAAAGGTTGTTTTATCAGAACAGTTTCTGAGTGTCCTCAGGTATTGCCCCTTGGCAATTGCTTTGAAAACCCTATTTGGGTGATGACTGACACAGAGGAAGTATGTGAGATCTTTTCGTTAAAAACATGTATAGAAAGAAAAGGAACTGACATTGAACTAGACAAGGTCTTTACAACGGATACATCTCAATTAACTTTGAGTAGTTTATTTGATGACATGGAACTCTTGTTAAAAAGAGAAATGAAAACAAAATGTGATATTCAAATTTTGATGAGATACCATGAGATGGGAATAATACCTAGGGGTCTCCGTATGAACAAATTCCCAACTTTCATCACAGAAGACAAAGAATTTATATTAAGATGGAATGAGACTTTGTCAGATTGTTCTTTGAAACTCATGTTGTTAATTGTTGAATTTAAATTTGTATTGCTAAAAGAGATAGCTGTTCAAATTGGGTTAACCCAATCTGAACTAAACAAAAGAAAGGAAGTTGAGGATTTTCTTAAATTTGATAAAATCTTATCAGAGAGTATCTCAGAAGCAAAGAGATTCCTTCTGGAGATAAAACACAAGAAATATATTAGAGACCGGACTGATTATGATTTAAACAGAGTATATGTCTGGAATCGGAAAGAACAGATGTCCAGAAACTTCGCATTTCAGAATAGGGGCAATAGAGGAAGAAGGGGTAGAGGTAGAGCCAGGAGGGGTAGAAATTACTATCAATCAGACAATAGAAGGGTCAGATTTAGTGATAGTGAAGCAGAATCCACAGACGATTTCTCTAGCTCAGGGGATGAATTACAACACACAGTGATAAAAAATCAAACTATTGCATCAGGTGGAAACTATGAGCAGTCTGTAGACCATGTGGTTAAACCAAAAATTAAATCAATTTTGGTTCAAACCCCACCCCATCCAACACTACCACCACCACCAACAACTACATATAACATGGAAGGGACAGTGAGCAATAGCAAATATGTACCTTCATCTAGAAATGAAGGAGTCCAAACAAGGTCAAATATTGAAGTTGATAAGGTTTTTTGCCTGGGCCCAGTTGGTTTAGAAGGGGAGGCCCAGAAGGCACCAAGTGTTCAGAATCCCCACATACCAACACTGGAACAAACTCAAATAGACCAGGGCAAATCCAACAGATATCCCCAAATAAGCCAGAGGAGAGGTTATTACACAAAATATCAGTAGAAAACAATATAATCAATTTATCTGACTATACACTGACTGAAACTGAGATTAAGGTCTTAAATAAGGGATTTAGCTTTGTCCCCAATTCTAATTGTAACCTCGTCTCAACATTATTGGATGTTAACAAATTAATTAGATCACTTACTTTAAAAAAGTTTTTTAAGCAGACTGAACATCAGGACAGGGAATATGAGGATCTTATCACTAATCCCAGACTGAACCTTACATTCAATGAGGACTGTGATAGGGTAGCCCTGGAAGATCTATATTTGGCAGGAGCAGTGGGCCCATCAGATAATGCAAATTTACCTAAATTTAAAGGTAATTCCACCTTTTACCCCATACAAAGTAGGGGCCAAATTCTAGAAACCTTTCAAAAGAGAATAGAAAATGATCTCACTGCTCTGTCGACCAATATTAGATCAGATCTGGGTAAATCAAATCTAACAAGAAAAGAAAAAAAAGGCTCTAACTAAATTACAAAAAAATGAACAGATAGTGATTAGAGAAGCGGACAAGGGGGGCTCAATAGTGATACAGAACAGAAGCCAATTTATTTGTGAAGCGATGAGACAACTAACAAACACTGACCAATATACACTACTCAGAAAAGATCCCACAAACGACTATCACCTGGAATTGATGGACCTATTAGATGAAGGTAGGGAAATAGGAATGTTTGATGACAATACCTATAAATTCCTACAGGTAGAATTCCCTATAAGACCCACCTTCAATTATCTTCCTAAGGTCCATAAACCAGGTGTAGAAATACAGGGCAGGCCCATCATCAATAGTATTGGGTCCCTAACGGAGAGACTCTCACAATGGCTGGATGCAATACTCCAGCCATTTGTTGAGGATCTGCCGAGTCATCTGTCAGACACGAAACACCTTTTGGGGTTATTAATAGTGATGTCCCGAACTGTTCGCCGGAGAACAGTTCCCGGCGAACATAGCTTGTTCGCGTTCGCCACGGCGGGCGAACATATGCGATGTTCGATCCGCCCCCTATTCGTCATCATTGAGTAAACTTTGACCCTGTATCTCACAGTCTGCAGACACATTACAGCCAATCAGCAGCAGACACTCCCTCCCAGACCCTCCCAGCTTATGTGCAGCAGCCATTTTAGAATCATTGTGATCCTGCATTCTTAGTGAGAGCAGTGTTATTGCTAATGCTGCTGATTGTATAGGTAAATTGATAGCTAGGCTAGTGTATTCAGTCTCCACTACAGTCCTGAAGGACTCATCTGATCTCTGCTGTAAGGACAACACCCCAAAAAGCCCTTTTTAGGGCTAGAACTTCAGTCTTTTTTTTTTTTGCATTTGCCTGCCTACCAGCCTGTGGCTGTGTGTGAGGCTCACAGCATATACTGTGCCTACTTGCTCACTGCCACCACTCATATCTGGTGTAACATTATTTTAAATTAAAAAAAAAAACAACTTTTACATTAGTTTGCTAATTGCTAGTGTAATCTAATTTAATTTTCCATCAGGCCTGTGTCTCTCAGGCCCACAGCATATACTGTGATTATTTGCTCTGTGCCACCACTCATATCTGGTGTAGCATTATTGTAAATTTAAAAAAAAAAAAATTACATTAGTTTGCTAATTGCTAGTGTAATCTAATTTCATTTTCCATCAGGGCTGTGTGCCAGGCCCACAGCATATACTGTGATTAATTGCTCTGTGTTACCACTCATAGCTGGTGGTGTAACATTAGTGTAAATTGCAAAAAAAAAATATTTTACATTAGTTTGTTAGTGTAATCTAATTTCATTTTCCATCAGGCCTGTGTCTCTCAGGCCCACATCATATACTGTGATTAATTGCTCTGTGCCACCACTCATATCTGGTGTAACAATATTGTAAATTTAAAAAAAAAATACTTTTACATTAGTTTGCTAATTGCTAGTGTAATCTAATTTCATTTTCCATCAGGCCCGTGTACCAGGCCCACAGCATATACTGTGATTAATTGCTCTGTGCCACCACTCATATCTCGTGGTGCAACATTAGTGTAAATTTTAAAAAAAAAATTTTAACCCCTAAATGACCACAGCACTTTTCCATTTTCTGTCCGTTTGGGACCAAGGCTATTTTTACATTTTTGCTGTGTTTGTGTTTAGCTGTAATTTTCCTCTTACTCATTTACTCTACCCACACATATTATATACAGTTTTTCTCACCATTAAATAGACTTTCTAAAGATACCATTATTTTCATCATATCTTATAATTTACTATAAAAAAATTTATAAAATATGAGGAAAAAATGGAAAAAAACACACCTTTTCTAAATTTGACCCCCAAAATCTGTTACACATCTACAACCACCAAAAAACACCCATGCTAAATAGTTTCTAAATTTTGTCCTGAGTTTAGAAATACCCAATGTTAACATGTTCTTTGCTTTTTTTGCAAGTTATAGGGCCATAAATACAAGTAGCACTTTGCTATTTCCAAACCACTTTTTTTTCAAAATTGGCGCTAGTTACGTTGGGACACTGATATCTTTCAAGAATACCTGAATATCCATTGACATGTATATATTTTTTTTTAGAAGACATCCCAAAGTATTGATCTAGGCCCATTTTAGTATATTTCATGCCACCATTTCACCGCCAAATGCGATCAAATAAAAAAAATTGTTCACTTTCTCACAAATTTTTTCACAAACTTAAGGTTTCTCACTGAAATTATTTACAAACAACTTATGCAATTATGAAATAAATGGTTGTAAATGCTTCTCTTGGATCCCCTTTGTTCATAAATAGCAGAGATATATGGCTTTGGCTTTGCTTTTTGGTAATTAGAAGACTGCTAAATGCCACTGCGCACCACACGTGTATTATGCCCAGCAGTGAAGGGGTTAATTAGGGAGCATGTAGGGAGCTTTTAGGGTTAATTTTAGCTTTAGTGTAGTGTAGTAGAGAACCCCAAGTATTGATCTAGGCCCATTTTGGTATATTTCATGCCACCATTTCACCGGCAAATGCGATCAAATAAAAAAAAACTTTAATTTTTTCACAATTTTAGGTTTCTCACTGAAATTATTTACAAACAGCTTGTGCAATTATGGCACAAATGGTTGTAAATGCTTCTCTGGGATCCCCTTTGTTCAGAAATAGCAGACATATATGACTTTGGCGTTGCTTTTTGGTAATTAGAAGGCCGCTAAATGCTGCTGCGCATCACACATGTATTATGGCTAGCAGTGAAGGGGTTAATTAGGTAGTTTGTAGGGAGCTTGCAGGGTTAATGTTAGCTTTAAAGTAGAGATCAGCCTCCCACCTGACACATCACACCCCCTGATCCCTCCCAAACAGCTTCCTTCCCTCCCCCACCCCACAAATGTCCCCGCCATCTTAAGTACTGGCAGAAAGTCTGCCAGTACTAAAATAAAAGGTATTTTTTTTTCTTTTCTTTTTTTTGGGGGGCATATTTACATATGCTGCTTTGTAGAATCTCCCCATAGCCCCCAACCTCCCTGATCCCCCCCCCCCAACAGCTCTCTAACACTCCCGCTCTGCCTTACTGGGGGCCATCTTGGGTACTGGCAGCTGTCTGCCAGTACCCAGTTTGGAGAAAAAAAATGGTTTTATTTTTTTTTTTCACCCGTTTTTTTTCTGTAGTGTAGCTTCCCTCCCTCCACAGAGCGCCTAACATTCACTGATGACCTTTTTTCCTTTATTTTTACATTTTTACTTATATTGTTTTCTGTAGTGTAGCGGGTCCCTCCCGCTCCCTCCCCGTGCACGCGCCCGCCCCCACCTCCCCGTGCACGTGCGCGCGTCCGTGCGCGTGTCCGGGCATCCCCGCCCACGATCCCACCCCCCTCCACATCATCTGGGCCATCGATGGCCACCACCCGCCTCCCACACACGCTCCCACCCACCAACGATGGAAGCCATAGATATCCGGTGCAGAGAGGGCCACAGAGTGGCCCTCTCTGCATCGGATGGCTACTAAGGGTTATTGCAGGATGCCTCGATATCGAGGCATCACTGCAATAACCGGAAAGCAGCTGGAAGCGAGCAGGATCGCTTCCAGCTGCTTTCCACACCGAGGACGTGCAGGGTACGTCCTTGGTCGTTAAGGGTATTTTTTTAGAGGACGTACCCTGAACGTCCTCGGTCGTTAAGGGGTTAACATTAGTTTGTTAGTGTAATCTAATTTCATTTTCCATCAGGCCTGTGTCTCTCAGGCCCACAGCATATACTGTGATTAATTGCTCTGTGCCACCACTCATATCTGGTGTAACATTATTAAAATTTAAATAAAAAAAACTTTTACATTAGTTTGCTAATTGCTAGTGTAATCTAATTTCATTTTCCATCAGGCCTGTGTGCCAGGCCCACAGCATATACTGTAATTAATTGCTCTGTGCCACCACTCATATCTGGTGGTGTAACATTAGTGTAAATTTAAAAAAAAATTTTTTACATTAGTTTGTTAGTGACATCTAATTTCATTTTCCATCAGGCCTGTGTCTCTCAGGCCCACAGCATATACTGTGATTAATTGCTCTGTGCCACCACTCATATCTGGTGTAACATTATTGTAAATTTAAAAAAAAAAACTTTTACATTAGTTTGCTAATTGCTAGTGTAATCTAATTTCATTTTCCATCAGGCCTGTGTGCCAGGCCCACAGCATATACTGTGATTAATTGCTCTGTGCCACCACTCATATCTGGTGGTGTAACATTAGTGTAAATTTAAAAAAAAATAATTTAACATTAGTTTGTTAGTGTAATCTAATTTAATTTTCCATCAGGCCTGTGTCTCTCAGGCCCACAGCATATACTGTGATTAATTGCTCTGTGCCACCACTCATATCTGGTGTAACATTATTGTAAATTTAAATAAAAAAAAACTTTTACATTAGTTTGCTAATTGCTAGTGTAATCTAATTTAATTTTCCATCAGGCCTGTGTGCCAGGCCCACAGCATATACTGTGATTAATTGCTCTGTGCCACCACTAATATCTGGTGGTGTAACATTAGTGTTAATTTAAAAAAAAAAATGTAACATTAGTTTGTTAGTGTAATCTAATTTCATTTTCCATCAGGCCTGTGTCTCTCAGGCCCACAGCATATACTGTGATTAATTGCTCTGTGCCCCCACTCATATCTGGTGTAACATTATTGTAAATTTAAAAAAAAAAAAAAAATTTACATTAGTTTGCTAATTGCTAGTGTAATCTAATTTCATTTTCCATCAGGCCTGTGTGCCAGGCCCACAGCATATACTGTGATTAATTGCTCTGTGCCACCACTCATATCTGGTGGTGTAACATTAGTGTAAATTTTTAAAAAAAAAATTAACATTAGTTTGTTAGTGTAATCTAATTTCATTTTCCATCAGACCTGTATCTCTCAGGCCCACAGCATATACTGTGATTAATTGCTCTGTGCCCCCACTCATATCCGGTGTAACATTATTGTAAAAATTTTTAAAAAAACATTTACATTAGTTTGCTAATTGCTAGTGTAATCTAATTTCATTTTCCATCAGGCATGTGTGCCAGGCCCACAGCATATACTGTGATTAATTGCTCTGTGCCACCACTAATATCTGGTGGTGTAACATTAGTGTAAATTTAAAAAAAAAATTTAACATGAGTTTGTTAGTGTAATCTTATTTCATTTTCCATCAGGCCTGTGTCTCTCAGGCCCACAGCATATACTGTGATTAATTGCTCTGTGCCACCACTCATATCTGGTGTAACATTATTGTAAATTAAAAAAAAAAAAATACATTAGTTTGCTAATTGCTAGTGTAATCTAATTTAATTTTCCATCAGGCCTGTGTGCCAGGCCCACAGTATATACTGTGATTAATTGCTCTGTGTTACCACTCATATCTGGTGGCGTAACATTAGTGTAAATTGGAAAAAAAATAATTTTACATTAGTTTGTTAGTGTAATCTAATTTCATTTTCCATCAGGCCTGTGTCTATCAGGCCCACATCATATACTGTGATTAATTGCTCTGTGCCATCACTCATATCTGGTGTAACATTATTGTAAATTTAAAAAAAAAATACTTTTACATTAGTTTGCTAATTGCTAGTGTAATCTAATTTAATTTTCCATCAGGCCTGTGTGCCAGGCCCACAGCATATACTGTGATTAATTGCTCTGTGCCACCACTCATATCTGTTGGTGTAACATTAGTGTTAATTGCCAAAAAAATAATTTTACATTAGTTTGTTAGTGTAATCTAATTTCATTTTCCATCAGGCCTGTGTCTCTCAGGCCCACAGCATATACTGTGATTAATTGCTCTGTGCCACCACTCATATCTGGTGTAACATTATTGTAAATTTAAAAAGAAAAAACTTTTACATTTGTTTGCTAATTGCTAGTGTAATCTAATTTCATTTTCCATCAGGCCTGTGTGCCAGGCCCACAGCATATACTGTGATTAATTGCTCTGTGCCACCACTCATATCTGGTGGTGTAACATTAGTGTAAATTGCAACAAAAATAATTTTACATTAGTTTGTTAGTGTAATCTAATTTCATTTTCCATCAGGCCTGTGTCTCTCAGGCCCACAGCATATACTGTGATTAATTGCTCTGTGTCACCACTCATATCTGGTGGTGTAACATTAGTGTAAATTGCAAAAAAAATAATTTTAAACTAGTTTGTTAGTGTCATCTAATTTCATTTTCCATCAGGCCTGTGTCTCTCAGGCCCACAGCATATACTGTGATTAATTGCTCTGTGCCACCACTCATATCTGGTGTAACATTATTGTAAATTTAAAAAAAACAAAACTTTTACATTAGTTTGCTAATTGCTAGTGTAATCTAATTTCATTTTCCATCAGGCCTGTGTGCCAGGCCCACAGCATATACTGTGATTAATTGCTCTGTGCCACCACTCATATCTGGTGGTGTAACATTAGTGTAAATTGCAAAAAAAATAATTTTACATTAGTTTGTTAGTGTAATCTAATTTCATTTTCTATCAGGCCTGTGTCTCTCAGGCTCACAGCATATACTGTGATTAATTGCTCTGTGCCACCACTCATATCTGGTGTAACATTATTGTAAATTTAAAAAAAAACAAAACTTTTACATTAGTTTGCTAATTGCTAGTGTAATCTAATTTCATTTTCCATCAGGCCTGTGTGCCAGGCCCACAGCATATACTGTGATTAATTGCTCTGTGCCACCACTCATATCTGGTGGTGTAACATTAGTGTAAATTGCAAAAAAAATAATTTTACATTAGTTTGTTAGTGTAATCTAATTTCATTTTCTATCAGGCCTGTGTCTCTCAGGCTCACAGCATATACTGTGATTAATTGCTCTGTGCCACCACTCATATCTGGTGTAACATTATTGTAAATTTAAAAAAAAAAACTTTTACATCAGTTTGCTAGTGTAATCTAATTTCATTTTCCCTCAGGCCTGTGTGTCAGGTCCACTGCATAGACTGTGCCTAATTGCTCTGTTTTCCACCACTTATATCTGGTGTAACATTAGCGTAATTTTTTTTATAAAAACCTTTAAATCATTCTGCTAGTGTAATCTAATTTCAGTTGCCAGGCCAGCCTGCCACTGCCAGCCTCAGTGCCACCACTCATATCTGGTGTAGTGTAAATTTTTAAAAAATTGTTTTTTACATCAGTCTGCTAGTGTTATTTAATTTTAGCTGCCAGGCCAGCCTGCCACTAGTGTCAGCCTGTGTATCAGGCTCCCAGCATATACTGTGCCTACTTCCATCCTCAGTGCCACCACTCATATCTGTTGTAACATTAGTGTAAATTTAAAAAAAAAACAACTTTTACATCAGTCTGCTAGTGTTATTTACTTGCAGTTGCCTGCCAACGTGTGTGCCAGGCCCACTTTACAACTAGTGCCACCAATCATATTTGTTATAACAGTAGTGTAAATATTAAAAAAAAAAACTTTTTTGAATGTGAAACATCAGTCTACTAGTGTAATCTTATTGCATTTGCCTGCCTGCCAGCGTGTGTGCCAGGCCCACTTGCCAAGTTAGTGGCACCACTCATATTTGTTGTAACAGTAGTTAAAATATTTAAAAAATAAACATTTTTGACTTTGAAACATCAGTCTGCTTTTTGTGTCAGGCTCACAGCGTATAATGTGCCCAATTGCCAAGTGCCACCACTCATATCTTGTTTAATAGTAGTGTAAGTGTACATTTAAAAAAAATAAGCTTTTTGGATTCTGAAACATCATTCTGCTTTTTTGTGTCAGGCCCACAGCGTATACTGTGCCCACTTGTCCAGTGGCACCACTCATATTTTGTTTAATAGTAGTCTACATTTAAAAAAAAAAATGACAGGCAGAGGCAGGCCACCCCGCAGGTGCCATCGTGGTCGTGGTGCTGTGATTCCCTTTGACCCTACAATAATGCACAGTGTTCAGAGGCCACGTGCCATGAATGCAAAAAGTTCTGAGGAGGACCTAGTAGAATGGCTAACACAGGACACCCAATCTTCCACAGCTTCCGCTCCTAACCTTGACGTACCATCCACCTCCAGCTTAGCTGCGGGCACCTCTCAAGTGACCAGTGCCACTCGCCCGCCTGCCGCCACCACCAACACTAGCACCACAGTCACTTTACTTGATCTGTCAGAGGAGTTATTGACACATCAGTTGGAAGAAATGAGTGATGCGCAACCATCATTGACAGAAGATGTAGATAACAGTGATATGTCTCAGTCAGGCAGCATTACAGAAATGGACGTACGGTGTGATGATGATGGTGATGTTGTACCCACTGCTGCTTCCTTTGTAGATTTGTCAGATACAAGGGAAGCGGTTGATGATGATGCGTCCGTGGATGTCACGAGGGTGCCCGCTAGAAGAAAAGAAGAAGAGGGGGAAAGTTCAAATGGGGAGACAGAGAGGAGGAGGAGGAGACGAGTTGGAAGCAGGGGGAGGTCGTCGCAAGGAGATAGTGGCACAGTCAGACAGCATGCATCGGCACCCGGGGTCAGCCAGACAGCATGCCAATCAACGCATGCTGTTGCCACCACCAGAATGCCATCATCGCAGAGCTCAGCAGTGTGGCATTTTTTTTGTGTGTCTGCCTCTGACAACAGCGATGCCATTTGCAACCTGTGTCAAAAGAAACTGAGTCGTGGGAAGTCCAACACCCACCTAGGTACAACTGCTTTGCGAAGGCACATGGTCTCACATCACAAACGCCGATGGGATGAACACATGAGTAGAAGCAGCACACAAACTCAAAGCCGCCATCCTCCTCCTGGTCCAGCATCTTCAGCCATGTCAACCACTGCTGCCCTCCTTGCCCCCTCTCAACCATCCGCCACTCAGTCTCTCTTACGTAGCAGTTCCTGGTCATCTGCCCACAGTCAGGTGTCTGTCAAGGACATGTTTGAGCGTAAGAAGCCAATTTCCCAAAGTCACCCCCTTGCCCGGCGTCTGACAGCTGGCTTGTCTGAACTCTTAGCCCGCCAGCTTTTACCATACAAGCTGGTGGAGTCTGAGGCTTTCAAAAAAATTGTATCTATTGGGACACCGCAGTGGAAGGTACCCGGCCAAAATCTCTTTTCACAAAAGGCAATCCCAAACCTGTACTCGATTGTGTGAAAGGAAGTAATGGCATGTCTGGCACACAGCGTTGGGGCAAGGGTCCATCTGACCACTGATAGCTGGTCTGCAAAGCATGGTTAGGGCAGGAATATCACCTACACTGCGCATTGGGTAAACCAGCTGACGGCTGACAAGCATGGAATGCTTGGATCTGCAGAGGAGTTGGTGACACCGCCACGACTTGCAGGCAGGCCTGCTGCTACCTCCTCTACTCCTCCTACTCCATCCTCTTCCATAACTTCTTCCTCGGCTCAGTCCTCTTCTGCTTCTGCGTCTTGCTCCACATCAACGGCACCCCCCAGCTCCCCAGGTACTATTCAACATCCCGGATATGGCAGTGTCACGCCGTCTTGGGGTTGACTTACCTGAAAGCCTAGAGTCACACCGCACCAGCACAGGTGGATCAGTGGCTGACTCCGCACCAACTGGAGATTGGCAAGGTTGTTTCTGACAATGGAAGTAATTTGGTGGCGACATTGAAATTGGGCAAGTTGACACATGTGCCGTGCATGGCACATGTGTGTAATCTGATTGTACAACGCTTTGTGCATAAGTACCCAGGCTTACAGGACGTTCTGAAGCAGGCCAGGAAGGTGTGTGGCCATTTCAGGCGTTCCTACATGATTAGTGAAAAACAAGTTTAGAGTGAGTGCACCTGGTGAGTGTTAATGTTGGGAAAAATTGGTTAATATAACCACGCTCTAAACCCTACAAGTGTGACAGTTGTTCCTTCAAACGACTGTCAAAGAATGAAGCGCAATAACCAAGGTGAGGGGAGCTAAAGGTATAATTGGTGGTGATTGTATGTTACTGTGTAACCTAAATAAAAGTTTATGCTTTAAGCGTTAAGGTTGAAAAAATAATATATTTATTTTAAAACACTTTAAAACATGTGCATAATAAAAGTATAGAGCTCTAATACTTTAAGACATATAAAACAATATACAATATACAATTTGTAATAACAATAATTGAAGATAGAAAATAGTTGCAAAAATATTGTACACTTATTTGCTTGCTTAAATATTGTACACTTTTTTCTTGCTTTTGCGGTCTATACGGTCTCTTTTGAGGCTTTAAAAGTTTAGTATTATTGTTCTTCTAGTACTCACGATTTTGTCTTGAGTGTAAAAGGCTTTTTAGCTTTATGGGGTTATAAAAAACCCGTTGTGGAGGCAATATACGTTTGGAGTAATTACAGCCTTAAAGTTGACAATCTTGCTTTTTGTAGCTTTGGAGGTTAATATGAACAAGCAGTTGATTTGTATCTATTTCCTTTGTAAGGCTGATACAATGTATATCTCCAATGGTTGTGCTAAAGAAAAATCTTAGCCGTTTTAACGCTGTTATGGTGCTTGAAAGTTCCTCAATTTTTCGTGGGGGTTTCAAATTGAATTATCCGTTGGTCTCTGAGACTGTATACCCTATTTTATGCTAGTATGCTGTTCAGGGTTTGCAGGAGTCTCTAAGAGGCTTATAGCGTTTGAAAATTCCTCAATCTTTAGCAGGAGTTTGAATGCGAATAACCGTTGGTCTCTGAGACTGTTTACCCTTGTGGTTTTGCTGGAGGTTGTTCAGGGTTTGCAGGAGTCTCTAAGAGGCAGTTCTGTCTGTTGTCCGGTGTTTTTCTTCTTCTTTTGCGCTTATTATTTCAAGCGCTAGATAGAGCTGGATCCGTTGAAGGGAAGATAGTTCTTGTCCCACAGTGTGGGCATAAACTGTCAAAGAGGGTGCACACTCAGGTGGGCAGATCTACGCGTTTCGGCGGGTGCCTTTATCAAGATGCCTCTGAGAGTGTTCGCGGTCCTTTTTAAAAAGGGGTAGGTAGGTCCTGATTGGTTAATTACAGATTCTTAGTTGACCAATCTTTGTGCAGACATTTGAGCAGAGTGTTTGGTTACAATTTTTAGCTGTGGTACAGATTTGTGGAGTGATATAATAATAACGTCAGCTAGAATGAAACTTTTAACATATAAAGCTATTCATAATTTCCTAAGCATAGTTGATCTGAATGTATGTTAAGTTTGTGTGTGCGCCCTCTAAATGATAGCAATATACAGTATAAATTTGTGAATAGGAGAAGATAAACTAAATATAATTGTGAGTTGGAAAGAAGGGGGTGTTTTTGTTTTAGGACATATGTGATAACTTAGAATTTTTGTGTCCGCATAAAAATGCTTTAATTATTTTGCTGTTTTGTTGCTGAATGTTGTGTGAAATTTGCGACAAATTTCGATACGTTGATGTAATATGATATATTCCTCTATGAATATATGTAGATATAGGAATGTTTAAATCTAAAAGTTTTAGATCAGAAAGTTTAAATCAAACTCCATATTTAATCCATGTGGATATAAAGTTTTAAAGGAGTAAATATATTCCGCTTCTTTTCTAAGTAGGAGGTTTTCTAGATTTCCCCCTCTGGGATTAAGGAAAACTTTTTTGACCCCCCAATATTTCAGGTGGTGGATATTGCCATTATGATATTCAGTAAAATGTTTATATAGATTGGTGCTAGTTGATTTATGTTCGATATGGTGAAGGTGTTCTCTTATGCGGTCTCTGAGCATACGGCTAGTTTGGCCAAAGCATTGGTAACCACATAAACATTGTAAACAATAAATGACATTCTTATCTGAACAACGTATGATTTCCTTGATGTTGATATATTGGTTGTTATTATTAGATTTCAGGGTTTTAATCTTGCTGCTATGTTTGCATGATTTACAGGATATACATGGAAAGAAGCCTTCAACTTTTTCTTTGTTAAGATCGAATGTATTGGGGTTGTGAATTTCCTTATTTTTGAATTCACTTGGTGATAGTATGTTTTTTAGATTTTTTGCTTTTTTAAAAATGATGTCGGGATTATTTTTCAATCTATGTCCCAAAATTTGGTCATGTTTTATATAATGCCAGTGTTTGTTTAAAATCTTTTTGATTTCATGATGTTGTGAGTTGTATTGCGTTATAAAAGGAATAAATAAGGGATCGTTTTTGTTTTGGTTAGGTGCTAATTTTTGTTTTGGTGCGAGTATCAAGTTCCTATCCATTTCTTTTACTTCTAATTGTGTTTTCTCCAAAGTGTGGATGTTATATCTTTTTTCAATGAATCTTTGTTTTAAAGTTTCTGATTGGGTGGAGTATTGATTAATATCTGAACAATTTTTCCTGATTCTGGTGAATTGATTTTTGGGGATATTTGTTTTCCATTTATTTAGGTGGCAGCTTTTGTTGTGTATGTAATTATT
Organism: Bombina bombina; assembly: GCF_027579735.1. Taxonomy (NCBI): domain Eukaryota; kingdom Metazoa; phylum Chordata; class Amphibia; order Anura; family Bombinatoridae; genus Bombina; species Bombina bombina. The sequence goes on from NC_069499.1 coordinate 951,128,978, forward strand.
GGCGTCTGTTTTTTTAAAGAAGGTTTTGGTTGTAATCATCATATTTTTAATTTCTATTTCTAAGTCCAAATAGTGGATTGAGTTTGTGCTAAATTCATGAGTGAAATTAAGGCCTAGTATGTTGTTATTTAAGTCTTCTAGAAATAATTCTAGAAGTTCAGGTTCGCCTTTCCAAATTATACATAGATCATCTATATAGCGGTAATCCTCCCAAAAAGAATCGTAAGAAACAAACGAGGATTAGAGGTAGGAGAAACAGAAGAAAATCTAGACAAAATCCCGAAAAGACAGAAATAAAACATACAGGAATATTCAACATAAGTAGATACCAATTGAATCCTCTTCAAAAATCAGTTCTAAGTAAAGGCTTATCATTTGCCCCATCATGCAAATTAAATAAATTTGAAACCCTCATAAACATAAACCAATACATACGTAAACTCACCTTAAAAAGATATTTCATAAAGAACCCTCTTGAGAACAAAACCCTCAAAGAAAATGAACAAAAATTTAAACACACTAATCTAAAAGCCCCCTCAACGTTCTATCCCACAAATGAAAAAAGCGAAGACATTAAACTCTTTGAGAAAATGGTCAAACAAGATATAGACAAACTAGATCAAAACAAATTCATAGAGTGGAATATGACTCAAAAGGAACTAAAAATAATAAAAGAGCTAAAAAATAATAACGAAATCACCATCAAGCAAGCAGACAAGGGCGGAGGAATAGTCCTTATGGACACATCTTTTTATTTAGAGGAATCGTACAGACTTCTAAATGATCAAACAACATATAAAAAATTAAGATCTAATCCCTTAAAAAACCAAACAAAAAAACTACAAGATCTTCTCATAAAAGCATTTAACTCAGGAGTACTTACAAAAAATGAATTTGATTTTCTAAATATTGTAAACCCCATTTCACCTACCTTTTACATACTTCCCAAAATCCATAAAAACTTAACTAAACCCCCTGGACGACCTATCATTTCAGGCATAGGATCCCTCACATCAAATCTTTCGCAATATGTCGATTTCTTCTTACAGTCATACGTTTCCCAGTTACCCTCCTATCTAAAAGACTCGACTCAATTACTCAACATCCTAAAAGATATATCTTGGGAAGAAAACTTCCTTTTAGTAACATGTGATGTAAATTCCCTATACACAAACATAGATCACCAAAAAGGGCTTAAAGCTATAAAATTCTTCTTAGACAAAGATCCAAATTTAAATAAAGAACAAAATAAATTCCTAATTGATTGTATCCATTTTATATTATATAACAACTCTTTTTTATTTAATGAAGAGATTTTTCTACAACACAAGGGGACTGCTATGGGCACAAGGTTCGCCCCCAGTTATGCTAATCTATTCATGGGTTATTTTGAACATAATTACATAAATTCTAGCCCTTGGGAGGCGAACCTTGTGCTATATTACCGCTATATAGATGATCTATTTATAATTTGGAAAGGCGAACCTGAACTTCTAGAATTATTTCTAGAAGACTTAAATAACAACATACTAGGCCTTAATTTCACTCATGAATTTAGCACAAACTCAATCCACTATTTGGACTTAGAAATAGAAATTAAAAATATGATGATTACAACCAAAACCTTCTTTAAAAAAACAGACGCCAATAATTACATACACAATAAAAGCTGCCACCTAAATAAATGGAAAACAAATATCCCCAAAAATCAATTCACCAGAATCAGGAAAAATTGTTCAGATATTAATCAATACTCCACCCAATCAGAAACTTTAAAACAAAGATTCATTGAAAAAAGATATAACATCCACACTTTGGAGAAAACACAATTAGAAGTAAAAGAAATGGATAGGAACTTGATACTCGCACCAAAACAAAAATCAGCACCTAACCAAAACAAAAACGATCCCTTATTTATTCCTTTTATAACGCAATACAACTCACAACATCATGAAATCAAAAAGATTTTAAACAAACACTGGCATTATATAAAACATGACCAAAATTTGGGACATAGATTGAAAAATAATCCCGACATCATTTTTAAAAAAGCAAAAAATCTAAAAAACATACTATCACCAAGTGAATTCAAAAATAAGGAAATTCACAACCCCAATACATTCGATCTTAACAAAGAAAAAGTTGAAGGCTTCTTTCCATGTATATCCTGTAAATCATGCAAACATAGCAGCAAGATTAAAACCCTGAAATCTAATAATAACAACCAATATATCAACATCAAGGAAATCATACGTTGTTCAGATAAGAATGTCATTTATTGTTTACAATGTTTATGTGGTTACCAATGCTTTGGCCAAACTAGCCGTATGCTCAGAGACCGCATAAGAGAACACCTTCACCATATCGAACATAAATCAACTAGCACCAATCTATATAAACATTTTACTGAATATCATAATGGCAATATCCACCACCTGAAATATTGGGGGGCCAAAAAAGTTTTCCTTAATCCCAGAGGGGGAAATCTAGAAAACCTCCTACTTAGAAAAGAAGCGGAATATATTTACTCCTTTAAAACTTTATATCCACATGGATTAAATATGGAGTTTGATTTAAACTTTCTGATCTAAAACTTTTAGATTTAAACATTCCTATATCTACATATATTCATAGAGGAATATATCATATTACATCAACGTATCGAAATTTGTTGCAAATTTCACACAACATTCAGCAACAAAACAGCAAAATAATTAAAGCATTTTTATGCGGACACAAAAATTCTAAGTTATCACATATGTCCTAAAACAAAAACACCCCCTTCTTTCCAACTCACAATTATATTTAGTTTATCTTCTCCTATTCACAAATTTATACTGTATATTGCTATCATTTAGAGGGCGCACACACAAACTTAACATACATTCAGATCAACTATGCTTAGGAAATTATGAATAGCTTTATATGTTAAAAGTTTCATTCTAGCTGACGTTATTATTATATCACTCCACAAATCTGTACTACAGCTAAAAATTGTAACCAAACACTCTGCTCAAATGTCTGCACAAAGATTGGTCAACTAAGAATCTGTAATTAACCAATCAGGACCTACCTACCCCTTTTTAAAAAGGACCGCGAACACTCTCAGAGGCATCTTGATAAAGGCACCCGCCGAAACGCGTAGATCTGCCCACCTGAGTGTGCACCCTCTTTGACAGTTTATGCCCACACTGTGGGACAAGAACTATCTTCCCTTCAACGGATCCAGCTCTATCTAGCGCTTGAAATAATAAGCGCAAAAGAAGAAGAAAAACACCGGACAACAGACAGAACTGCCTCTTAGAGACTCCTGCAAACCCTGAACAACCTCCAGCAAAACCACAAGGGTAAACAGTCTCAGAGACCAACGGTTATTCGCATTCAAACTCCTGCTAAAGATTGAGGAATTTTCAAACGCTATAAGCCTCTTAGAGACTCCTGCAAACCCTGAACAGCATACTAGCATAAAATAGGGTATACAGTCTCAGAGACCAACGGATAATTCAATTTGAAACCCCCACGAAAAATTGAGGAACTTTCAAGCACCATAACAGCGTTAAAACGGCTAAGATTTTTCTTTAGCACAACCATTGGAGATATACATTGTATCAGCCTTACAAAGGAAATAGATACAAATCAACTGCTTGTTCATATTAACCTCCAAAGCTACAAAAAGCAAGATTGTCAACTTTAAGGCTGTAATTACTCCAAACGTATATTGCCTCCACAACGGGTTTTTTATAACCCCATAAAGCTAAAAAGCCTTTTACACTCAAGACAAAATCGTGAGTACTAGAAGAACAATAATACTAAACTTTTAAAGCCTCAAAAGAGACCGTATAGACCGCAAAAGCAAGAAAAAAGTGTACAATATTTAAGCACGCAAATAAGTGTACAATATTTTTGCAACTATTTTCTATCTTCAATTATTGTTATTACAAATTGTATATTGTATATTGTTTTATATGTCTTAAAGTATTAGAGCTCTATACTTTTATTATGCACATGTTTTAAAGTGTTTTAAAATAAATATATTATTTTTTCAACCTTAACGCTTAAAGCATAAACTTTTATTTAGGTTACACAGTAACATACAATCACCACCAATTATACCTTTAGCTCCCCTCACCTTGGTTATTGCGCTTCATTCTTTGACAGTCGTTTGAAGGAACAACTGTCACACTTGTAGGGTTTAGAGCGTGGTTATATTAACCAATTTTTCCCAACATTAACACTCACCAGGTGCACTCACTCTAAACTTGTTTTTCACTAATCACTCACTTCCTTCTATTTAAGTTTGAGACACACCGTTTTTTCACAAAAAGTATACAAAGAATATAGAATATTATCTATAAATCGTTAACATAAAGACAAAGTTTAACTTCAAAAAGATATTCGGACCCCGACACACTATCATATCTTGTCCATATTTATATTTTTATATTTTTATTTTTACTTTATTTTTACATTATTTTTACATTATATTTATTTTTACATTTTACTTTACTCCTTATTTTTCCACTTTACTACCAATATGGATATATTTGCACAAAGAGAGGAAATATTACAAGGTATTTCTATAGAACACCAAAACCAAGATATCAATCCTCACACAAATACTCCCAAAAATCTGACAGAATTATGTGATAACTTGGAAAAACTTCTGATTAAAGAACTAAAAAATACCATAGAAATCAAATACACAGAAAAATATATTGAGAATAGCATGGTCCCAAGAGGACTTAGATTAAAGAAAAACTGTACATTCAACCTAAACGATGAACTATCTAATGAATGGTTTGATACCCTTGAAAACGCATCTATAACATTAATGAAAATAATTATCAAGTCTAGAAACATCACATTAAGTGAGACTAAAAAGGAAATAGACCAACAAAAAAACATTTTAAAAATTTATGAAAACAATACTGAGTTCCTAAATAATCAAAAATAAATTTTTAACACCATTTCAAGTTTTAAAGAAAATATTCTAGCAACAAAATCATCTAAATATAACAGAGATCTGGAAGACTACTCTGAAACTCTAGATACCGATATTCCGATAGAAATAGATTCCACATACGAGAATACAGTTGAAATAGTCGCCCCTCCAATTCCAAAAACTTTAGACAAATCACATTTATTTGGGAAATCTAACCATACAAATAAACCCCCACAATCGAATCACACGACATTTAGGAATCAAATTCCATCAGACACACGAAATATAGAAGGATCTATTAAGCAACAAAACTATCATAGAAGACAATACACTAACTACCCCGATGACCAATACCACACAAAAACACAAACAGAAGAAAAATTTACAAGTCAAAATAGATATGACACAAGAACACCCAAAAATTCTTTTTCAAACCAATATTCACATAACAATTATGATCTGTCGAACAACGATTCAAACACAGATTGGGGTTATACCCCTAGGAGAAATTACTCATATAGAGAATACCAACACAATTCAAACCACAACAGAAATAACTATAATCAAAGAAATAACTATGAACATAGATGGGATAACAGAGAATGGAATTACAAACCAGATAACCAATATCCTTATAGACACAATTATGACCAATCTGACCACTACACATACAAGAATAAGAATAAAAACTCTTATTACACTAACTACAAAAGAAACCATTTTGACTCCAACTCAAATTGGAGAATCCAAACAAGAAATAGATATCAACCATTAGAACAAGACATAAGGTCCCCCGCACCTCATAATGCAGAACAACAGAAAGTTTTTTTAGAACAGGCCCCTTTAGGGGAAGGAACATCAAAAACCAACACACACTGCATCCTCCCAAAAAGAATTGTAAGAAACAAACGAGGATTAGAGGTTGGAGAAACAGAAGAAAATCTAGACAAAATCCCGAAAAGACAGAAATAAAACATACAGGAATATTCAACATAAGTAAATACCAATTGAATCCTCTTCAAAAATCAGTTCTAAGTAAAGGCTTATCATTTGCCCCATCATGCAAATTAAATAAATTTGAAACCCTCATAAACATAAACCAATACATACGTAAACTCACCTTAAAAAGATATTTCATAAAGAACCCTCTTGAGAACAAAACCCTCAAAGAAAATGAACAAAAATTTAAACACACTAATCTAAAAGCCCCCTCAACGTTCTATCCCACAAATGAAAAAAGCGAAGACATTAAACTCTTTGAGAAAATGGTCAAACAAGATATAGACAAACTAGATCAAAACAAATTCATAGAGTGGAATATGACTCAAAAGGAACTAAAAATAATAAAAGATCTAAAAAATAATAACGAAATCACCATCAAGCAAGCAGACAAGGGCGGAGGAATAGTCCTTATGGACACAACTTTTTATTTAGAGGAATCGTACAGACTTCTAAATGATCAAACAACATATAAAAAATTAAGATCTAATCCCTTAAAAAAACAAACAAAAAAACTACAAGATCTTCTCATAAAAGCATTTAACTCAGGAGTACTTACAAAAAATGAATTTGATTTTCTAAATATTGTAAACCCCATTTCACCTACCTTTTACATACTTCCCAAAATCCATAAAAACTTAACTAAACCCCCTGGACGACCTATCATTTCAGGCATAGGATCCCTCACATCAAATCTTTCGCAATATGTCGATTTCTTCTTACAGTCATACGTTTCCCAGTTACCCTCCTATCTAAAAGACTCGACTCAATTACTCAACATCCTAAAAGATATATCTTGGGAAGAAAACTTCCTTTTAGTAACATGTGATGTAAATTCCCTATACACAAACATAGATCACCAAAAAGGGCTTAAAGCTATAAAATTCTTCTTAGACAAAGATCCAAATTTAAATAAAGAACAAAATAAATTCCTAATTGATTGTATCCATTTTATATTATATAACAACTCTTTTTTATTTAATGAAGAGATTTTTCTACAACACAAGGGGACTGCTATGGGCACAAGGTTCGCCCCCAGTTATGCTAATCTATTCATGGGTTATTTTGAACATAATTACATAAATTCTAGCCCTTGGGGGGCGAACCTTGTGCTATATTACCGCTATATAGATGATCTATTTATAATTTGGAAAGGCGAACCTGAACTTCTAGAATTATTTCTAGAAGACTTAAATAACAACATACTAGGCCTTAATTTCACTCATGAATTTAGCACAAACTCAATCCACTATTTGGACTTAGAAATAGAAATTAAAAATATGATGATTACAACCAAAACCTTCTTTAAAAAAACAGACGCCAATAATTACATACACAATAAAAGCTGCCACCTAAATAAATGGAAAACAAATATCCCCAAAAATCAATTCACCAGAATCAGGAAAAATTGTTCAGATATTAATCAATACTCCACCCAATCAGAAACTTTAAAACAAAGATTCATTGAAAAAAGATATAACATCCACACTTTGGAGAAAACACAATTAGAAGTAAAAGAAATGGATAGGAACTTGATACTCGCACCAAAACAAAAATCAGCACCTAACCAAAACAAAAACGATCCCTTATTTATTCCTTTTATAACGCAATACAACTCACAACATCATGAAATCAAAAAGATTTTAAACAAACACTGGCATTATATAAAACATGACCAAATTTTGGGACATAGATTGAAAAATAATCCCGACATCATTTTTAAAAAAGCAAAAAATCTAAAAAACATACTATCACCAAGTGAATTCAAAAATAAGGAAATTCACAACCCCAATACATTCGATCTTAACAAAGAAAAAGTTGAAGGCTTCTTTCCATGTATATCCTGTAAATCATGCAAACATAGCAGCAAGATTAAAACCCTGAAATCTAATAATAACAACCAATATATCAACATCAAGGAAATCATACGTTGTTCAGATAAGAATGTCATTTATTGTTTACAATGTTTATGTGGTTACCAATACTTTGGCCAAACTAGCCGTATGCTCAGAGACCGCATAAGAGAACACCTTCACCATATTGAACATAAATCAACTAGCACCAATCTATATAAACATTTTATTGAATATCATAATGGCAATATCCACCACCTGAAATATTGGGGGGTCAAAAAAGTTTTCCTTAATCCCAGAGGGGGAAATCTAGAAAACCTCCTACTTAGAAAAGAAGCGGAATATATTTACTCCTTTAAAACTTTATATCCACATGGATTAAATATGGAGTTTGATTTAAACTTTCTGATCTAAAACTTTTAGATTTAAACATTCCTATATCTACATATATTCATAGAGGAATATATCATATTACATCAACGTATCGAAATTTGTCGCAAATTTCACACAACATTCAGCAACAAAACAGCAAAATAATTAAAGCATTTTTATGCGGACACAAAAATTCTAAGTTATCACATATGTCCTAAAACAAAAACACCCCCTTCTTTCCAACTCACAATTATATTTAGTTTATCTTCTCCTATTCACAAATTTATACTGTATATTGCTATCATTTAGAGGGCGCACACACAAACTTAACATACATTCAGATCAACTATGCTTAGGAAATTATGAATAGCTTTATATGTTAAAAGTTTCATTCTAGCTGACGTTATTATTATATCACTCCACAAATCTGTACTACAGCTAAAAATTGTAACCAAACACTCTGCTCAAATGTCTGCACAAAGATTGGTCAACTAAGAATCTGTAATTAACCAATCAGGACCTACCTACCCCTTTTTAAAAAGGACCGCGAACACTCTCAGAGGCATCTTGATAAAGGCACCCGCCGAAACGCGTAGATCTGCCCACCTGAGTGTGCACCCTCTTTGACAGTTTATGCCCACACTGTGGGACAAGAACTATCTTCCCTTCAACGGATCCAGCTCTATCTAGCGCTTGAAATAATAAGCGCAAAAGAAGAAGAAAAACACCGGACAACAGACAGAACTGCCTCTTAGAGACTCCTGCAAACCCTGAACAACCTCCAGCAAAACCACAAGGGTAAACAGTCTCAGAGACCAACGGTTATTCGCATTCAAACTCCTGCTAAAGATTGAGGAATTTTCAAACGCTATAAGCCTCTTAGAGACTCCTGCAAACCCTGAACAGCATACTAGCATAAAATAGGGTATACAGTCTCAGAGACCAACGGATAATTCAATTTGAAACCCCCACGAAAAATTGAGGAACTTTCAAGCACCATAACAGCGTTAAAACGGCTAAGATTTTTCTTTAGCACAACCATTGGAGATATACATTGTATCAGCCTTACAAAGGAAATAGATACAAATCAACTGCTTGTTCATATTAACCTCCAAAGCTACAAAAAGCAAGATTGTCAACTTTAAGGCTGTAATTACTCCAAACGTATATTGCCTCCACAACGGGTTTTTTATAACCCCATAAAGCTAAAAAGCCTTTTACACTCAAGACAAAATCGTGAGTACTAGAAGAACAATAATACTAAACTTTTAAAGCCTCAAAAGAGACCGTATAGACCGCAAAAGCAAGAAAAAAGTGTACAATATTTAAGCAAGCAAATAAGTGTACAATATTTTTGCAACTATTTTCTATCTTCAATTATTGTTATTACAAATTGTATATTGTATATTGTTTTATATGTCTTAAAGTATTAGAGCTCTATACTTTTATTATGCACATGTTTTAAAGTGTTTTAAAATAAATATATTATTTTTTCAACCTTAACGCTTAAAGCATAAACTTTTATTTAGGTTACACAGTAACATACAATCACCACCAATTATTCTTCCTGGAGCGTGCCCTGCGAAGAGTACTGGATCAGGCCGTAGATGAGCGTGAAGAGGAAGAGTTGTGGTCTCCATCACCACCAGAAACAGCCTTATCAGCATCGCTTGCTGAAACAGCAGCAACACAGGAAGAGGATTGTGAGGAAGAGGAGTCAGAGGAGGAATGTGGCTTTGAGGAGGAGGAGGAGGAGGAGGAGGAAGACCAACCACAACAGGCATCCCAGGGTGCTCATTGTTGTCACCTATCTGGTACCCGTGGTGTTGTACGTGGCAGGGGGAAGAAGATACCTTCAGTGACATCAGTGAGGACGAGGAACAGGACATGATTAGCTCGGCATCCAACCTTGTGCAAATGGGGTCTTTCATACTGTCGTGCCTGTTGAGGGACCCTTGTATAAAAAAGCTGAAGGAGAATGACCTGTACTGGGTGTCCACGCTACTAGACCCCCAGTATAAGCATAAAGTGACTGAAATGTTACCAAATTCCCACAAGTCGGAAAGGATGGAGCAGTTCAAAAATAAATTAAAAACTATGCTTTACACAGCGTATAAGGGTGATGTCACAGCAGCACAACAGGAATATAACAGGGGAAGAGATGAAAGTAATCCTCCTCCTCCCACGACCATGCCGGCAAGGACAGGATGCTTTCCAGACGTGTTGTTGATGGAGGACATGCGGAACTTTTTAACTCCTATGCATCGCCACAGCCCTTCAGGATCCAGCCTCAGAGAAAGACTCAACCGACAGGTAGCAGACTACCTAGCATTAACTGCGGATCTCGACACTCTGAGGAGCGATGGACCCCTTGACTACTGGGTGTGCAGGCTTGACCTGTGGCCTGAGCTATCCCAATTTGCAATCAAACTTCTGGCCTGCCCCGCTTCAAGTGTCCTGTCAGAAAGGACCTTCAGTGCAGCAGGAGGTTTTGTCACTGAGAAGAGAAGTCGCCTAGGTCAAAAAAGTCTTGATTATCTCACCTTTATTAAAATGAATGAGGGATGGATCCCAAAGGGACTGACATTGGGTGATACATTTGAGTAAAAAAGGCCTGATGAGATGAGCTGCCTTGGGCTACAAATGGTACACACACTGCTGTATTTTATCTTCGAATGCCGGATGACTTGTGTGACTTATCCGCCAACAACTAGTGTTCAAGCCACAAGGTTTTAGGGCACTTTCTAACTGTTTTACAAACATAAATTTTTCTGGCCGCTGCTACAGCAGCGGCTGCAACAATACCTAATTTTTCAGGCATTTGGACATGCCTAATTTTTCTGGCCTCTGGTGCTGCACTGTGGCTACAAAACCCAAACCAAAAAAAAGGCACATAACAGTGATGAAACTGTTAAGAATAGTACTCATTAACACACCACTCATATCTGGTGGCACAGTAGATTGCACGTGCAGTGCCCCAAATTTGAAGTAGGAGGACCGACCAAGCATTTTTTTCCATCTCCCGGTTTCGAAAAATTATCTCCGGGTTCCTAAAAATGATGCCATACCTGTACTCGATTGTGCAAAAGGAAGTGATGGCATATGGGGTCTTTCATGCTGTCGTGCCTGTTTGGGGTCATGGACCCTCGTATAAAAAGGCTGAAGGAGAACGACCTGTACTGGGTGTCCACGCATCTTTTTCCATCTCCCGGTTCCTAAAAATTATCTCTGGGTTCCTAAAATCTATGTCATACCTGTACTGGATTGTTCAAAAGGATGGCATATGTGGTGTTTTATGCTGTTGTTTCTGTTGAGGGTCCGGGACCCTCGTATAAAAAGGCTGAAGGAGAACGAACTGTACTGGGTGTCCAAGCATTTTTTTCCATCTCCCGGTTCCTAAAAATTATCTCTGGGTTCCTAAAATCAATGCCATACCTGTACTGGATTGTTCAAAAAGATGGCATATGTGGTGTTTCATGCTGTTGTTTCTGTTGAGGGTCCTGGACCCTCGTATAAAAAGGCTGAAGGAGAACGACCTGTACTGGGTGTCCAAGTATCTTTTTCCATCTCCCGGTTCCTAAAAATTATCTCCAGGTTCCTAAAATCGATGTCATACCTGTACTGGATTGTTCAAAAGGATGGCATATGTGGTGTTTCATGCTGTTGTTTCTGTTGAGGGTCCGGGACCCTCATATAAAAAGGCTGAAGGAGAACGAACTGTACTGGGTGTCAAAGCATCTTTTTCCATCTCCGGTTCCTAAAAATTATCTCCGGGTTCCTAAAATCGATGCCATACCTGTACTGGATTGTTCAAAAGGATGGCATATGTGGTGTTTCATGCTGTTGTTTCTGTTGAAGGTCCTGGACCCTCGTATAAAAAGGCTGAAGGAGAACGACCTGTACTGGGTGTCCAAGCATCTTTTTCCATCTACCGGTTCCTAAAAATTATCTCCGGGTTCCTAAAATCGATGCCATACCTGTACTGGATTGTTCAAAAGGATGGCATATGTGGTGTTTCATGCTGTTGTTTCTGTTGAGGGTCCGGGACCCTCGTATAAAAAGGCTGAAGGAGAACGACCTGTACTGGGTGTCCAAGCTTCTTTTTCCATCTCCCGGTTCCTAAAAATTATCTCCGGGTTCCTAAAATTGATGCCATACTTGTACTGGATTATTCAAAAGGATGGCATATGTGGTGTTTCATGCTGTTGTTTCTGTTGAGGGTCCTGGACCCTCGTATAAAAAGGCTGAAGGAGAACGACCTGTACTGGGTGTCCAAGCATCTTTTTCCATCTCCCGGTTCCTAAAAATTATCTCCGGGTTCCTAAAATCGATGCCATATCTGTACTGGATTGTTCAAAAGGATGGCATATGTGGTGTTTCATGCTGTTGTTTCTGTTGAGGGTCCGGGACCCTCGTATAAAAAGGCTGAAGGAGAACGAACTGTACTGGGTATCGAAGCATCTTTTTCCATCTCCCGGTTCCTAAAAATGATCTCCGGGTTCCTAAAATCGATGCCATACTTGTACTCTATTGTGCAAAAGGAAGTAACCTTACCATGGGTCCCAGCCCGCATGTCTTGTTGTTATATTTTGTCAGGGTCATCGGGCAGGCCATATAGACCTCCCCCAATAGGGGGAGTAACACGTATTAAAGTGCTAAGAATAGTACTACTTAACACAACCTAGTTACCATGGGTCCCAGACCGCATGTCTTGTTGTTATATTTTGTCAGGGTAATCATGCAGGCCATATAGACCTCCCCCAATAGGGGCAGTAACAGGGATTAAAGTGCTAAGAATACTACTACTTAACACAACCTAGTTACCATGGCTCCCAGACTGCATGTCTTATTGTTATATCTTGTAAGGGTAATCAGGCAGGCCATATAGACCTCCCCCGATAGGGGGAGTAAAAGGGATTAAAGTGCTAAGAATAGTACTACTTAACACAACCTAGTTACCATGGCTCCCAGACCGCATGTCTTATTGTTATATTTTGTCAGGGTAATCATGCAGGCTATATAGACCTCACCAGATAGGGGGAGTTACAGGGATTAAAGTGCTAAGAATAGTACTACTTAACACAACCTAGTTACCATGGATCCAAGACCGCATGTCTTGTTGTTATACTTTGTCAGGGTAATCATGCAGGCCATATAGACCTCCCCCGATATGGGGAGTAACAGGTATTAAACTGCTAAGAACAGTACTACTTAACACAACCTAGTTACCATGGGTCCCATACCGCATGTCTTGTTGTTATACTTTGTCAGGGTAATCATGCAGGCCATATAGACCTCCCCCGATATGGGGAGTAACAGGTATTAAACTGCTAAGAACAGTACAACTTAACACAACTTAGTTACCATGGGTCCCAGACCGCATGTCTTGTTGTTATACTTTGTCAGGGTAATCATGCAGGCCATATAGACCACCCCCGATAGGGGGAGTTACAGGGATTAAAGTGCTAAGAACAGTACTACATAACACAACCTAGTTACCATGGGTCCCAGGCCGCATGTTTTGTTGTTATACTTTGTCAAGGTAATCATGCAGGCCATATAGACCTCCACCGATAGGGGGAGTAACAGGTATTAAAGTGCTAAGAATAGTACTACTTAACACAACCTAGTTACCATGGGTCCCAGACCACATGTTTTGTTGTTATACTTTGTCAGGGTAATCATGCAGGCCATATAGACCTCCCCCGATATGGGGAGTAACAGGTATTAAACTGCTAAGAACAGTACTACTTAAAACAACCTAGTTACCATGGGTCCCAGACCGCATGTCTTGTTATTATACTTTGTCAGGGTAATCATGCAGGCCATATAGACCTCCCCCGATATGGGGAGTAACAGGTATTAAACTGCTAAGAACAGTACAACTTAACACAACCTAGTTACCATGGGTCCCAGACCGCATTATACTTTGTCAGGGTAATCATGCAGGCCATATAGACCACCCCCGATAGGGGGAGTTACAGGGATTAAAGTGCTAAGAACAGTACTACATAACACAACCTAGTTACCATGGGTCCCAGACCGCATGTTTTGTTGTTATACTTTGTCAGGGTAATCATGCAGGCCATATAGACCTCCACCGATAGGGGGAGTAACAGGTATTAAAGTGCTAAGAATAGTACTACTTAACACAACCTAGTTACCATGGGTCCCAGACCACATGTTTTGTTGTTATACTTTGTCAGGGTAATCATGCAGGCCATGTAGACCTCCCCCTATAGGGGGATTTACAGGGATTAAAGTGCTAAGAATAGTACTACTTAACACAACCTAGTTACCATGGGTCCCAGACCGCATGTCTTGTTGTTATATTTTGTCAGGGTAATCATGCAGGCCATATAGACCTCCCCCAATAGGGGCAGTAACAGGGATTAAAGTGCTAAGAATACTACTACTTAACACAACCTAGTTACCATGGCTCCCAGACTGCATGTCTTATTGTTATATCTTGTAAGGGTAATCAGGCAGGCCATATAGACCTCCCCCGATAGGGGGAGTAAAAGGGATTAAAGTGCTAAGAATAGTACTACTTAACACAACCTAGTTACCATGGCTCCCAGACCGCATGTCTTATTGTTATATTTTGTCAGGGTAATCATGCAGGCTATATAGACCTCACCAGATAGGGGGAGTTACAGGGATTAAAGTGCTAAGAATAGTACTACTTAACACAACCTAGTTACCATGGATCCAAGACCGCATGTCTTGTTGTTATACTTTGTCAGGGTAATCATGCAGGCCATATAGACCTCCCCCGATATGGGGAGTAACAGGTATTAAACTGCTAAGAACAGTACTACTTAACACAACCTAGTTACCATGGGTCCCATACCGCATGTCTTGTTGTTATACTTTGTCAGGGTAATCATGCAGGCCATATAGACCTCCCCCGATATGGGGAGTAACAGGTATTAAACTGCTAAGAACAGTACAACTTAACACAACCTAGTTACCATTGGTCCCAGACCGCATGTCTTGTTGTGATACTTTGTCAGGGTAATCATGCAGGCCATATAGACCACCCCCGATAGGGGGAGTTACAGGGATTAAAGTGCTAAGAACAGTACTACATAACACAACCTAGTTACCATGGGTCCCAGACCGCATGTTTTGTTGTTATACTTTGTCAGGGTAATCATGCAGGCCATATAGACCTCCACCGATAGGGGGAGTAACAGGTATTAAAGTGCTAAGAATAGTACTACTTAACACAACCTAGTTACCATGGGTCCCAGACCACATGTTTTGTTGTTATACTTTGTCAGGGTAATCATGCAGGCCATGTAGACCTCCCCCTATAGGGGGATTTACAGGGATTAAAGTGCTAAGAATAGTACTACTTAACACAACCTAGTTACCATGGGTCCCAGACCGCATGTCTTGTTGTTATATTTTGTCAGGGTAATCATGCAGGCCATATAGACCTCCCCCAATAGGGGCAGTAACAGGGATTAAAGTGCTAAGAATACTACTACTTAACACAACCTAGTTACCATGGCTCCCAGACTGCATGTCTTATTGTTATATCTTGTAAATGTAATCAGGCAGGCCATATAGACCTCCCCCGATAGGGGGAGTAAAAGGGATTAAAGTGCTAAGAATAGTACTACTTAACACAACCTAGTTACCATGGCTCCCAGACCGCATGTCTTATTGTTATATTTTGTCAGGGTAATCATGCAGGCTATATAGACCTCACCAGATAGGGGGAGTTACAGGGATTAAAGTGCTAAGAATAGTACTACTTAACACAACCTAGTTACCATGGATCCAAGACCGCATGTCTTGTTGTTATACTTTGTCAGGGTAATCATGCAGGCCATATAGACCTCCCCCGATATGGGGAGTAACAGGTATTAAACTGCTAAGAACAGTACTACTTAACACAACCTAGTTACCATGGGTCCCATACCGCATGTCTTGTTGTTATACTTTGTCAGGGTAATCATGCAGGCCATATAGACCTCCCCCGATATGGGGAGTAACAGGTATTAAACTGCTAAGAACAGTACAACTTAACACAACCTAGTTACCATGGGTCCCAGACCGCATGTCTTGTTGTTATACTTTGTCAGGGTAATCATGCAGGCCATATAGACCACCCCCGATAGGGGGAGTTACAGGGATTAAAGTGCTAAGAACAGTACTACATAACACAACCTAGTTACCATGGGTCCCAGGCCGCATGTTTTGTTGTTATACTTTGTCAGGGTAATCATGCAGGCCATATAGACCTCCACCGATAGGGGGAGTAACAGGTATTAAAGTGCTAAGAATAGTACTACTTAACACAACCTAGTTACCATGGGTCCCAGACCACATGTTTTGTTGTTATACTTTGTCAGGGTAATCATGCAGGCCATATAGACCTCCCCCGATATGGGGAGTAACAGGTATTAAACTGCTAAGAACAGTACTACTTAAAACAACCTAGTTACCATGGGTCCCAGACCGCATGTCTTGTTATTATACTTTGTCAGGGTAATCATGCAGGCCATATAGACCTCCCCCGATATGGGGAGTAACAGGTATTAAACTGCTAAGAACAGTACAACTTAACACAACCTAGTTACCATTGGTCCCAGACCGCATGTCTTGTTGTGATACTTTGTCAGGGTAATCATGCAGGCCATATAGACCACCCCCGATAGGGGGAGTTACAGGGATTAAAGTGCTAAGAACAGTACTACATAACACAACCTAGTTACCATGGGTCCCAGACCGCATGTTTTGTTGTTATACTTTGTCAGGGTAATCATGCAGGCCATATAGACCTCCACCGATAGGGGGAGTAACAGGTATTAAAGTGCTAAGAATAGTACTACTTAACACAACCTAGTTACCATGGGTCCCACGCCACATGTTTTGTTGTTATACTTTGTCAGGGTAATCATGCAGGCCATGTAGACCTCCCCCTATAGGGGGATTTACAGGGATTAAAGTGCTAAGAATAGTACTACTTAACACAACCTAGTTACCATGGGTCCCAGACCGCATGTCTTGTGGTTATACTTTGTGAGGGTAATCATGCAGGCCATATAGAACTCCCCCGATATGGGGAGTAACAGGTATTAAACTGCTAAGAACAGTACTACTTAACACAACCTAGTTACCATTGGTCCCAGACCGCATGTCTTGTTGTGATACTTTGTCAGGGTAATCATGCAGGCCATATAGACCTCCCCAGATAGGGGGAGTAACAGGTATTAAAGTGCTAAGAATAGTACTACTTAAATCAACCTAGTTACCATGGGTCCCAGACCACATGTTTTGTTGTTATACTTTGTCAGGGTAATCATGCAGGCCATATAGACCTCCCCCGATATGGGGAGTAACAGGTATTAAACTGCTAAGAACAGTACTACTTAACACAACCTAGTTACCATGGGTCCCAGACCGCGTGTCTTGTTGTTATACTTTGTCAGGGTAATCATGCAGGTCATATAGACCTCCCCCGATAGGGGGAGTAAAAGGGATTAAAGTGCTAAGAATAGTACTACTAAACACAACCTAATTACCATGTGTCCCAGACCGCATGTCTTGTTGTTATACTTTGTCAGGGTAATCATGCAGGCCATATAGACCTCCCCCGATATGGGGAGTAACAGGTATTAAACTGCTAAGAACAGTACTACTTAACACAACCTAGTTACCATGGGTCCCAGACCGCATCTTTTGTTGTTATACTTGGTCAGGGTAATCATGCAGGCCATATAGACCTCCCTCGATAGGGGGAGTTACAGGGATTAAAGTGCTAAGAATAGTACTACTTAACACAACCTAGTTACCATGGGTCCCAGACCACATGTTTTGTTGTTATACTTTGTCAGGGTAATCATGCAGGCCATATAGACCTCCCCCGATAGGGGGAGTAACAGGTATTAAAGTGCTAAGAATAGTACTACTTAACACAACCTAGTTACCATGGGTCCCAGACCGCATGTTTTATTATTATACTTTGTCAGGGTAATTATATATCTATCAAATCCATCTATTTATCTTCTATCGATTCTAACTATCAATCTATGTATATCTATCTATCAAATCTATCTATCTCGTGGCCGAACTGATTTGAGACAGCCACTTGTGTTTAGGCCAAATTTGAAGTAGGAGGACAGACCAATCATCTTCTTCCATCTCCCTGTTCCAAAAATGCAGTCCATATAGACCTCCCCCGATAGGGGGAGTAACAGGTAGTAAAC
The DNA here is from genome assembly GCF_027579735.1 of Bombina bombina. Taxonomy (NCBI): domain Eukaryota; kingdom Metazoa; phylum Chordata; class Amphibia; order Anura; family Bombinatoridae; genus Bombina; species Bombina bombina. The sequence goes on from NC_069499.1 coordinate 951,147,367, forward strand.
TGCTAAGAATAATACTACTTAACACACCACGGGTCCCAGACCGCATGTCTTATTGTTATACTCTGTCAGGGAAATTATATATCAATCAAATCTATCTATTTATCTATCAAATCTATCTAACTATCAATCGTATCTATCAAATATAAATTGCATCTATTGATCTATGTAATTCGTATCTATCAAATGTATATTGCATCTTTTGATCTATGTAATTCGTATCTATCAAATGTATATTGCATTGATTGATCTATGTAATTCGTATCTATCAAATGTATATTGCATCTATTGATCTATGTAATTTGTATCTATCATATGTATATTGCATCTATTGATCTATGTAATTTGTATCTATCATATGTATATTGCATCTATTGATCTATGTAATCTATGTATCTATCTATCAAATCTATCTATCTTGTGGTTGTGCAAATGGACTGTTTGCAGTTGTTTGCGGTGCGTTACACGGGGAGTTTGGTCTGTCACTGTGAAGCGGGCGTAACCCTTACACTACCTGATCGATACAACATCATACCTGATTTTTTAAAGCACGTTATTCAAAAAAAAATTAGGAATGTTAGTTGATTTAGGCCCTTTATGGCTTAAACCCAGACTCTGCATCAACTATGTCATTTTCCGTGGGAGTTTTGCCAGGGATCCCCATCTGGCATGCCACAGTCCAGGTGTGGCCAGAAAGAGTCCTTGTGGGTTTTAAAGTTCGCCTGCCTATTGAAGTCAATAGCGGTTCGCGCGGTTCGCCGGTTCGCGAACAGTAGCGGAAGTTCGAGTCCGCAGTTTGCAAACCGAAATTTTAAGGTTCGTGACATCACTACCTGCAAGACCTCTTGCTTCATTTTGGTACACTTTTAGGCTCAGCTCCTGTATCAGCTGTCTGGCTGACCAGGACTTACCTTTCACTTCATTGTGACTGAGTGAGTCGAGTCCTGGCTTCTGCATGAGTCGCAGACAGAATGTGCTTATATCTCGAGGCCAGCCCTCCACTGCACACAGTCTGACACTTGAGCGTGCAAAATATATGTATACATATGTATTTATGTGCTTATATGTGTATATATGTCTGTAAATACATAAATACACATATAAATACATAAATACATTTGTACAGACACACACACACACACATATATATATATTTATACATATAGTGAAAAAAAGTCATTTTTATGCTCATAGCTAAACATTTTCTATTACAAACATCTGATTTTCCCACGACTGAAGAGCGCAAAGGCAGCAATTTATTTACACAGAATAAGGGTACTCAAACAGAATAAAAGTAAAAATGCACGTAAAGGTATCTTTTAACAGTCCTCATGAAAGACAGACTGCTCAGGATCCTGCTCGATCGATCTCCCCGGTCGGCGTGTGACGTCACTACCCGACACAAATCAGCTTCTTGAATCAAGAGGTCTGCAGTTCAAGGGCTTTAGCACACTTTCAAATTCAAAGGGTGTCATGTCCCTTTAAGTTAGTAGGGTTATACGTTTTTTTTTCTAAGTTCTTACTACTTTTCTACCGGTGTTCTATGCTTATACATTCATCTTGCCAGGGATAAAGGTCTATTGATGTTGTTTCCAGTGATGTAACTTCTAATGACTTAATTGATTATGCTAATTACTGTAGCTGGTATTTTTGTTGTTCATGTGATGATGATCTGCAACAAAATACTTAAACTGAAAGATAAACAAATATAATAAGTGTCAACTGCATAACTATGGTAAGTGTATGTTAACATCTCTTTAAGTGAAATGAAAGATGTGATAGAATATCTTAATTATTCTTGTTGAGCTGGAATTACACATTGCATGTAGCATATAGCTTTCAATTAGCACCGCTAAACAGATGTCAAACATTATAATTACTTACTGTGTTGCTATCCTCAGGTAGCAACAATTAAAATACTAATTGCTTTTAATTATCTGCTTAGGACCACGCCTGATGTCAGGTATAGTTGAGACAGCAGAGAAACCTCCGGTGAAGGTGAGATGAACTAATGTGACATCTTTTAAATATATCTCCACTTTTTCCAGATTAACTCTTTAGCAGCTAGAGTGATAATCTAGTACTGATGAAAATACAGTGCACTAACAAATATATCATTACTGATATAGTTATACATATATATATATATATATATACACAGTATATATATTATACGCATATATGTATACTGTATATCTATCTATATACACTATGATTACAAGATGCAGCAGAATAAATTATACTTACAGTGGGGGTTGGGAGAGATAGGTAATAAATGTACATTTTTAATTGTTATCTCAGACAGAGATAAAACAAGGAAGACTTTTGTGTTTACATAAAGTGTTATGATGATCAGCTTTGTTCTACGTACTAGCTGAGTCCATTTTAATAGATTGTGGTTTCAATGACCAAAAACAGCTCACAGGTATTTCATAGGCAAAAATAAATCTAAATAAACCCTTTCCCATACATTTTATACCCAGCAACTAATATAACAAGGTTTTGGAAACCTTGTGTCTTGAGTATCTATAACAATGTTTATAATTTTATAATTTATTTTATTTTTGAAGTATTGAACAGGATACAATACATAGCTTTATTTACTACTAATAAAAAGATGTTCCTCAGGCGGTTGATGCATTTTTGTGGTTTGTTGAGGATATTATATATTTCCTTTGTGTTAAACTGTTGGGTTGGCATTGGCAACGATTTGAAGTAACTAAGAAAGTAATGTCACCACACAATTTAAAACATTAAAGAACCATTAAATACACTTGATCTGCATAATTAACAAATGCACAATCAAAGGACACTGCATTGACACATACTTTGAATTTCTGAGCAATATATTTTTTTCTGACAATTTTAAAATGTACTTCCATTTCCCTGCCCCTGTATCATGTGACAGCAATACTGAACACTTGCACACGCTCAGTAGAAGCTGGTGCCTCAAAAGTGTGCATAGAAAAGGACGTGATAATGGAAGTAAAATTGTTTTTGTTTTTTTAAATTGCATGCTTCATCTGAATCATTAAAGGGACATAAAACATTTTTTCTTCTTTCATGATTCAGATAGAACATACAATTTCAAACAACTTTGCAATTTATTTTAATTATCAAATGTTCTTTGTTTTCTTGTCATCCTTTGTTGAAAAGCATGGGTGTAAGCTCAGGAGTGTGCACGTGTCTGCAGCACTATATATAGCAGCAGTTTTGCAAAAATGTTATATATTAGCAAGAGCACTATATGGCAGCACTATTTCCTGTTGTGTACTGGGCTTCAAGCATGAGAACAAAATACATTTGAAAACAGAAGTAAATTGGAAATGTTTTAAAATGATATACTCTATGTGATTAATGAAAGAAAAGTTTTGGGTTTCATGTCCCTTTAGAGATTAACTTTGACTTTAGTATCTCATTAAAACATGCCCCTGCTCTAATGGCTGTCAGAAAACATATAACATGAATGCCTTAAAGGGACATAAAACCCCACATTTTTCTTTCATGATTTAGATAGAACATACAATGTTATACACCTTTCCAGTTTACTTCTATTATCAACTTTTCTTCATTTTTTTGTTATCCTTTGTTGAAAAGCAGAAAAGTAAGTTCATCACTGTACACGTGTCTTATACATTAGCAAGAGCACTAGATGGCAGTACTATTTCCTGTCCTGTAGTTCTCCAGATATGTGCACGCTACCTATCTAGATATCTCTTCAACAAAGAATGGCATGAGAACAAAGCAAATTTGATAATAGAAGTACATTGGAAACTTGTTTTAAGATTTATTTTTTTTTCTCTATATGAATCATGAAAGAAACATTTGGGGTTTTGTGTGCCTTTAAATATTTCTACAGAAAAACACTAAAATCGGTAGCATGATTTTGCATTCAGCAAATCTTTGCTTTGGTACAAACATATATAAATATATAAAATCACTTACAATGCACAAGAAATAATCTGTTAAAATCCTGTTTTATCGCTATTTATTCATGTAAATTTAAGCAAAAGAAAAAAAACACACAGCTTCCAATGTATTCATCGTGTAGCGTAAGTGTCTTACAAAATATTCTAGACCCTAAAGCCATCTGACGTCTTAATGCTTTGGCGTTTCTTGAAGGGCAGAGAGATGGAAAAATAAGGATAGCCTTGTGGAGTTTGATCTATGGCTTTTTGGACTTGGTCCAGGAAGTTTAAGAACCATTTCGTCCGTCCACAATAGGCATAGTGTCAAGGTTATTACTCCCTTCCACCTAACGCAACCTGAGACCAGGGAGGTGACAGTTTATGGACTCAGAAATCCAAACATATTTACATAATATTGTGCAAAATAACCAAAGCGTTAGGTGAAAAGTTTTCTCTGTTAATATGTTTCATTAAAGGGACAGTACACTGCAAAACTGGTTTTCGCTAATGTAATTCCATTACCTTTTTTATAACAGCAGCCGAGTATAAAATGTATGGGAAATTATGCTTGGTTATTTGTAACCATAACCTATTTAAGTCTAGATTACGAGTGGTGCTCTAACTGTTGCAGGCGAGCTAAAAGGAGTTTACCATGGCTGTTTGCGCAAGTCGGTTTTTTGCGTTTATTACAAGTTGAAATTAAACGCAGTCGCTTGAGCACAATTGAAGTTAACACATGTTTGGTTAGGGCAACCTCAGAGCTGTGTTTAACTGTTTTGCGAAACAAAAAAGTTTCACAAAACACATCAAAAATACATTACAAGTACACTTGCACTCATAATAACACCATCTAACAAAAATTGTTAAAAAAAAATATTGCATAAAAAAGTTATGAAGGCTCAAAGATAAGTGCTCTAAGGTGTTAGAAAAAAAAGGCAGACAAAGGGCTTTAACATAGAGACATATACTGTACATATACTATCTATCTATACACAGTATATATATATATATATATATATATATATATATATATATGTTTAGATGTATGTATAGTTGCATTTATGTATTTATATTTGTATAAACACATATATTATAGATTAGATACAGCAGCGCTGCCCATGGGTACAAGGATAAAAGTACAACGGAGAAACAATACAATAAAAGACTAAATTTTACAGACAAATACAGGGGGGAATTGAGGGCCCTATTCCCGTGGGAACTTACAATCTAGACATATATACACATATAAACACACAAATACATATGGATACATATATATATACAGGGAGTGCAGAATTATTAGGCAAGTTGTATTTTTGAGGATTAATTTTATTATTGAACAACAACCATGTTCTCAATGAACCCAAAAAACTCATTAATATCAAAGCTGAATAGTTTTGGAAGTAGTTTTTAGTTTGTTTTTAGTTATAGCTATTTTAGGGGGATATCTGTGTGTGCAGGTGACTATTACTGTGCATAATTATTAGGCAACTTAACAAAAAACAAATATATACCCATTTCAATTATTTATTTTTACCAGTGAAACCAATATAACATCTCAACATTCACAAATATACATTTCTGACATTCAAAAACAAAACAAAAACAAATCAGTGACCAATATAGCCACCTTTCTTTGCAAGGACACTCAAAAGCCTGCCATCCATGGATTCTTTCAGTGTTTTGATCTGTTCACCATCAACATTGCGTGCAGCAGCAACCACAGCCTCCCAGACACTGTTCAAAGAGGTGTACTGTTTTCCCTCCTTGTAAATCTCACATTTGATGATGGACCACATCATCAGATCAGGTGAACAAGGAGGCCATGTCATTAGATTTTCTTCTTTTATACCCTTTCTTGCCAGCCACGCTGGGGAGTACTTGGACGAGTGTGATGGAGCATTGTCCTGCATGAAAATCATGTTTTTCTTGAAGGATGCAGACTTCTTCCTGTACCACTGCTTGAAGAAGGTGTCTTCCAGAAACTGGCAGTAGGACTGGGAGTTGAGCTTGACTCCATCCTCAACCCAAAAAGGCCCCACAAGCTCATCTTTGATGATACCAGCCCAAACCAGTACTCCACCTCCACCTTGCTGGCGTCTGAGTCGGACTGGAGCTCTCAGCCCTTTACCAATCCAGCCACGGGCCCATCCATCTGGCCCATCAAGACTCACTCTCATTTCATCAGTCCATAAAACCTTAGAAAAATCAGTCTTGAGATATTTCTTGGCCCAGTCTTGACTTTCAGCTTGTGTGTCTTGTTCAGTGGTGGTCGTCTTTCAGCCTTTCTTACCTTGGCCATGTCTCTGAGTATTGCACACCTTGTGCTTTTGGGCACTCCAGTGATGTTGCAGCTCTGAAATATGGCCAAACTGGTGGCAAGTGGCATCTTGGCAGCTGCACGCTTGACTTTTCTCAGTTCATGGGCAGTTATTTTGCGCCTTGGTTTTTCCACACGCTTCTTGCGACCCTGTTGACTATTTTGAATGAAACGCTTGATTGTTCGATGATCACGCTTCAGAAGCTTTGCAATTTTAAGAGTGCTGCATCCCTCTGCAAGATATCTCACTATTTTTTACTTTTCTGAGCCTGTCAAGTCCTTCTTTTGACCCATTTTGCCAAAGGAAAGGAAGTTGCCTAATAATTATGCACACCTGATATAGGGTGTTGATGTCATTAGACCACACCCCTTCTCATTACAGAGATGCACATCACCTAATATGCTTAATTGGTAGTAGGCTTTCGAGCCTATACAGCTTGGAGTAAGACAACATGCATAAAGAGGATGATGTGGTCAAAATACTCATTTGCCTAATAATTCTGCACTCCCTGTATATATATATATATATATATATATATATATATATATATATATATATATATATATATATATATATATATATATATATATAAGCATTGTAGCCCTTTTCAGTTAATATGGAAACATAAAAAAAAATATTTATGCAATAATCATATTTAATAATGGTTTTAACTATGTAAAATATTATAAATATGTTCTGTTCATAGCAGAATATGTTTTAGGTATTTTTAAATAGATAATCCTATATATATATAATTATAGATAGATAGTCTAGATAGATAGATAGATAGATAGATAGATAGATAGATAGATAGATAGAGATGTAGATTTATATATTGTACCAAAATAAAATCAGATATGTGTGGAAATATGTATTTATGAATATGCTGCTATATGAAAATGGAATGTGAAATATTCATATTTTTCTGTCAGGTTAGCGCTCTTGTGAATATGGGATTGTGTTTGCTCGAGGGTGTTTTTTCCACTTTTTTGCTCCATTGACGTCTATGCAGACGTCTATGCGGGAATAGGTTGTCACGCTCATGATATTGTAAATTCGGCTTTATACACGGGCTGGGTTAGTGCGCAAGCAAACACAGTTTACTTTCAACCCATACGACACACAAATCTTACTTATAGCGCAGTTAAAGCTTCACTTGTAATCTGGCCCTTATTATGGGCTGAGCTTGCAGGGAGGGCAGACATCATTATCTTATCTCTCTATTTACACACAGATGTGTCACGATCGTAATTATGTATGTATATACAAAGCCAAATACTTAAAAGGAGCAACTGAAAATGAAAATGTTTGTACCTATCTCTCCCACCCCACTGGGAATGGTATTTTTTTCCAGCTGACTTTTGTTTAGATAGCTTTTTCTGTAGCCATTACTGCAGTATTGACATTTTCAGGATAGGTGGCAGTTTTAACAAGCAACAAACCCTATTTCAAATAACAAAATAAAGGTAAAGGATATACATGTAAACACTTAATACACTCCAGCATTTAAAATGTGCAATTGGGAACACATCAAAGGGAAAATATTTTATAGTGCACTGTCCCTTTAAGTAATTTGGTGATCACATGCATCTGAATCAACTTACTTTACCCCAAATATACTCTGTTTATATGTGCACTCTCCTAAGTCGTATCTAGTGATTCTGCAATGGAAAGAAGCTAAGTTTCAACCAAAGAAACAAAGAAAATTGTGATTATTGAAGTAAAATCTTTTATTAAATTGTATGTTCTGCATCATTAAAGGGACATATGCAAAACAGAATGAGAAGCAGTCTGCCAGGAACGAACAGCAGCATCAATAGCTTGTTCTATGGCCCGGTTACCACCTGGTAGTAGCTTCTTTCTGCCCAATTGTGCTTTCACAGAGGAAAACTTTCCTGTAGTATATCAGTCTGATCCCGCCGACATGGTCAGTCCAGCCCCGAAATACCAGGCAATTCTCCTCTGAACAAGGAACATGACAACCCCAGACGATCGTTTCGGCCTCCTTTGGGCCTCGTCAGTGAGGTGCAGCCATATCCCTCTAAGCACATTGGGCAAGGAGTCCACGTCTGGTTTCCCCCATCACCCTTAGGGAGACTATCCCCAGGGTCATATTTACATATGCAAAACAGAATGAGAAGCAGTCTGCCAGGAACGAACAGCAGCATCAATAGCTTGTTCTATGGCCCGGTTACCACCTGGTAGTAGCTTCTTTCTGCCCAATTGTGCTTTCACAGAGGAAAAGTTTCCTGTAGTATATCAGTCTGATCCCGCCGACATGGTCAGTCCAGCCCCGAAATACCAGGCAATTCTCCTCTGAACAAGGAACATGACAACCCCAGACGACCGTTTCGGCCTCCTTTGGGCCTCGTCAGTTAGGTGCAGCCATATCCCTCTAAGCACATTGGGCAAGGAGTCCACGTCTGGTTTCCCCCATCACCCTTAGGGAGACTATCCCCAGGGTCATATTTACATATGCAAAACAGAATGAGAAGCAGTCTGCCAGGAACGAACAGCAGCATCAATAGCTTGTTCTATGGCCCGGTTACCACCTGGTAGTAGCTTCTTTCTGCCCAATTTTGCTTTCACAGAGGAAAACTTTCCTGTAGTATATCAGTCTGATCCCACCGACATGGTCAGTCCAACCCCGAAATACCAGGCGATTCTCCTCTGAACAAGGAACATGACAACCCCAGACGATCGTTTCGGCCTCCTTTGGGCCTCGTCAGTGAGGTGCAGCCATATCCCTCTAAGCACATTGGGCAAGGAGTCCACGTCTGGTTTCCCCCATCACCCTTAGGGAGACTATCCCCAGGGTCATATTTACATATGCAAAACAGAATGAGAAGCAGTCTGCCAGAAACGAACAGCAGCATCAATAGCTTGTTCTATGGCCCGGTTACCACCTGGTAGTAGCTTCTTTCTGCCCAATTGTGCTTTCACAGAGGAAAACTTTCCTGTAGTATATCAGTCTGATCCCGCCGACATGGTCAGTCCAGCCCCGAAATACCAGGCAATTCTCCTCTGAACAAGGAACATGACAACCCCAGATGATCGTTTCGGCCTCCTTTGGGCCTCGTCAGTGAGGTGCAGCCATATCCCTCTAAGCACATTGGGCAAGGAGTCCACGTCTGGTTTCCCCCATCACCCTTAGGGAGACTATCCCCAGGGTCATATTTACATATGCAAAACAGAATGAGAAGCAGTCTGCCAGGAACGAACAGCAGCATCAATAGCTTGTTCTATGGCCCGGTTACCACCTGGTAGTAGCTTCTTTCTGCCCAATTGTGCTTTCACAGAGGAAAACTTTCCTGTAGTATATCAGTCTGATCCCGCCGATATGGTCAGTCCAGCCCCGAAATACCAGGCAATTCTCCTCTGAACAAGGAACATGACAACCCCAGACGATCGTTTCGGCCTCCTTTGGGCCTCGTCAGTGAGGTGCAGCCATATCCCTCTAAGCACATTGGGCCTAAGGGTGATGGGGGAAACCAGACGTGGACTCCTTGCCCAATGTGCTTAGAGGGATATGGCTACACTTCACTGACGAGGCCCAAAGGAGGCCGAAACGATCATCTGGGGTTGTCATGTTCCTTGTTCAGAGGAGAATTGCCTGGTATTTCGGTGCTGGACTGACCATGTAGGCGGGATCAGACTGATATGCTACAGGAAAGTTTTCCTCTGTGAAAAGCACAATTGGGCAGAAAGAAGCTACTACCAGGTGGTAACTGGGCCATAGAACAAGCTATTGATGCTGCTGTTCGTTCCTGGCAGACTGCTTCTCATTCTGTTTTGCATATGTAAATATGACCCTGGGGATAGTCTCCCTAAGGGTGATGGGGGAAACCAGACGTGGACTCCTTGCCCAATGTGCTTAGAGGGATATGGCTGCACCTCACTAAGGAGGCCCAAAGGAGGCCGAAATGATCGTCTGGGGTTGTCATGTTCCTTGTTCAGAGGAGAATTGCCTGGTATTTCGGTGCTGGACTGACCATGTAGGCGGGATCAGACTGATATACTACAGGAAAGTTTTCCTCTGTGAAAAGCACAATTGGCCAGAAAGAAGCTACTACCAGGTGGCAACCGGGCCATAGAACAAGCTATTGATGCTGCTGTTCGTTCCTGGCAGACTGCTTCTCATTCTGTTTTGCATATGTAAATATGACCCTGGGGATAGTCTCCCTAAGGGTGATGGGGGAAACCAGACGTGGACTCCTTGCCCAATGTGCTTAGAGGGATATGGCTGCACCTCACTGAGGAGGCCCAAAGGAGGCCGAAACGATCGTCTGGGGTTGTCATGTTCCTTGTTCAGAGGAGAATTGCCTGGTATTTCGGTGCTGGACTGACCATGTAGGCGGGATCAGACTGATATACTACAGGAAAGTTTTCCTCTGTGAAAAGCACAATTGGGCAGAAAGAAGCTACTACCAGGTGGCAACCGGGCCATAGAACAAGCTATTGATGCTGCTGTTCGTTCCTGGCAGACTGCTTCTCATTCTGTTTTGCATATGTAAATATGACCCTAGGGATAGTCTCCCTAAGGGTGATGGGGGAAACCAGACGTGGACTCCTTGCCCAATGTGCTTAGAGGGATATGGCTGCACCTCACTGACGAGGCCCAAAGGAGGCCGAAACGATCGTCTAGGGTTGTCATGTTCCTTGTTCAGAGGAGAATTGCCTGGTATTTCGATGCTGGACTGACCATGTAGGCGGGATCAGACTGATATACTACAGGAAAGTTTTCCTCTGTGAAAAGCACAATTGGGCAGAAAGAAGGTACAACCAGGTGACAACCGGTCCATAGAACAAGCTATTGATGCTGCTGTTCGTTCCTGGCAGACTGCTTCTCATTCTGTTTTGCATCATTAAAGGGACAGTCTACTTCAAATGTTTTAATGTTTAAAAAGATAGATAATCCCTTTATTACCCATTCCCCAGTTTTGCTAAACCAACACGGTTATATTAATATACTGTACTTTTTATCTCTGTGATTACCTCGTATCTAAGCCTCTGTAGACTGCCCCCTTATTTCAGTTCTTTTGATAGACTTGCATTTTAGACAATCAGTGTCCTCTCATAAGTAGCTCCATGGGCATGAGCACAATGTTTTCTATAAGGCACACATGCACTAATGCCCTCTAGCTGTGAAAAACTGTCAATGCATTCAAATAAGAGGCGGCCTTCAAGGGCTTACAAATTAGCATATAAGCCTACCTTGGTTTTGCTTTCAACTAAGAACATCACGAGAACAAAGCAAACTTAATGATAAAAGTACATTGGAAAGTTTTTTCAAATTACATGCCCTATCTGAATCATAAAAGTTTCATTTTATTAGACTATCCCTTTAAATATTAAGAGAAGAGGGCAGAGCCTGGAGCTCTAGGAAGATGGAGGAGTAAATTAGGAGCTCCGTGAAGCACTGCTAATTAATCTGGCACAACATAAAGTTAAGCCTTCAAGTCAGCAGAACTAAGGGATATGGAGAAGGAGTGATCCCCCAGGAACAACACACTTGGCAAGATTGGAGCTGTCGGCTGTATCGCAGCGGTTTACACAGAAGTGGCTGAGCGGAACCGCCCACCATCTTGGAGATACGTAGCACCTACTGAGGCCCCAGCTATCCCAGTCAGTGCAACAAAGCCAGCGACTGATCTGGACCTGACACGCAGTCGGTTATCCCCGGGAGCGCTGTGCCTTGATTAGGCACCGGACTCAGCAAGAAACAAAAAAGCCTGACGTAACATCGGGAGGCAATGTGCGAGGCCTGCTGCCTTAAAAAGAAGATCCGGCTCACCGACAGATAAGTAGAGGGGCTGGTGCTGGGACGCAGAGGTGTAATAACTGACCGGGACTTGGCCATGACCGCAAAAAAAATAATAAGGGACAAGTTATAAGCCACATAATGAAAATAATTAGAGAGCTGTGAAGGGATATAAGTGGTTCAACATAAGGTGGCACATACTAATTATCAGCCGTTACAGGCACTAGAAGAATAAAAAATAATTTTTTTCAGGGCATCAGCAGAGAAAAGTTATGTGCATGTTGGGGGCTCTAGTAAGAAGCTCCATGACCTGAACGATCCTGTTAATTAACCAACTGCTCTACGGGGCTATCCTAATATGCTGTTCCACATGAGGGATTAAGATTCTGATCAAGGGCTACAGTTACTTCATTAAGCAGAATTACTTTCAGAGGCCCTTTGCTCATTGTGTGCAGCAAATAACCCATTTGTGTGGGAGGACTGTAACCAGGCCTGCAGCTTTTTTTTGTACCGCAACTCACAGAGATCCATAACAATCTGGGTGAGAGTTAAACTCCATCAAACTAAAGGACACTGTGCTCTTTTATAGGCTGTTTTTGTCATGGCAGCCAGGAAACAGAATAAACCTTCGCAAGGGCCCAAACCTCCAACTGCTAATTTGTTTTTTAAACCCTTGAAAGGGGATAAACTGCAAGAATCCCAGATCGCTGTAGTGGAGGAAGATGCGGACTCAGATGCCGACTCCCAGTTCACAGATAGGGACTCTATTCCAGCCACTAGAGCCGATCTTAAAAGCTCTGGTCTCCAAACAAGACATAAACATGAACTTTGAAAAGATGTGGGAAAAATTTGATGAGCTGCAGAATACTGTGGCCAGCAGTCTGACTGAAATAAAACATGATATCCTGGAGCTAGGAACCAGAGAGGCCACTTTAGAGGAATCAGAAACCTCCACTGTGACAGATCTTTCTACTTTGACACAACAGGTAGCCTCTCAACAATTAGTGATTGAAGGAGTCCAGGATAAGTTGGAGGACCTAGAAAATAGGAGTCTTAGATGCAACTTGCGTTTGAAAGGAGTCCTAGAATCTGTCTCCTCTACGGAATTACCTAACTATTTACACCAATTCTTCCAAGCGATAACTGGAGAGGTGGAAGACGGAAAATTTAAACTTGAAAGGGCTCATAGAGCCTTACGTGCCAAGCCTAAGGACAACGCTCCTCCTAGGGATGTAGTGATTAAGATGTCTCGATTCCCAGACAAGGAGATCATACTTCTGGCAGCAAGAAAACACCCAACATTTAAGTTCCAGGGAACGATCATACAGGTCTACCAAGACTTATGTGTCAGAACGCTTCAGAGAAGAGGTCAACTAAGGCCCTTGACAATGCTTCTGAGAAAACACCAGATAAAATACCGTTGGGGCTTCCCATTTGGACTACATATCCTGCATGAAGGAAGAACAATAAGCCTACGAGAGGTAACGGAAATTCCAGATGCTTGCTGTAAGCTTCAATTAGACCCTCCAGAATTACCTCATCTATCAACTACTGATGACAGACCACATCAAAGTTCAGGAACATCTTCAGAACAGAAACAACGATCGGCCAAAGTGGCAAAGAAAAAGGCTAAATCATGACATTCCTTCCCAGTTCACTTTTCTAATGTTAAAGGGACACTGTACCCAAAAAAATTCTTTCGTGATTCAGATTGAGCATGAAATTTTAAGCAACTATCTAATTTACTCCTATTATCAATTTTTCTTCGTTATCTTGCTATCATTATTTGAAAAAGAAGGCATCTAAGCTTTTTTTTGGTTTCAGTACTCTGGACAGCACTTTTTTATTGGTGGATGAATTTATCCACCAATCAGCAAGGACAACCCAGGTTGTTCACCAAAAATGGGCCGGCATCTAAACTTACATTCTTGCATTTCAAATAAAGATACCAAGAGAATGAAGACAATTTGATAATAGGAGTAAATTAGAAAGTTGCTTAAAATGTCATGCTCAATCTGAATCACAAAAGAAAATTTTTGGGTACAGTGTCCCTTTAAGTAACCTTTGGCCTTGAAGGACTTTATTTTCGGAACGGAAGGTTTCACCCTCATGGAGGAAGTCTCTATAGAATAGATACTTATTTCACGGTTAAATGTTTTTTAAGGAGTATCCCTAGGGGGATGCAGTTGTACAGAGCCATTTGGCCCAGAACAAAGAGAGACGTTTGCGAAGAAAAAGTAAAGAGACAACGCTCCATAAAATGCCAGTTGGAAGAATAGCTATAGTAATTTGAATAGCAGTTGCACCATAGGGTGCTGTTAGATTTACTAATTTTAATAGGTTGCTAAAAATGTACTTGTTGAATGAACGTTTTCTGTTTTTTTTTTTTTTTGGTAATGATTGTTTTTGTTTTTTTGTTATTGTATGTTTATGCCTGTCTCTGCTCTTCTGTTTAAGCTCAATACTATGTACAGCAACTATGCAAGATAACCATAAGGCTAGAACAGATGGCGGTTCCGGGAGAGAGAGATTCTACATGAAGTCTTGTAAGTAATGACTGACAATATTAGACTGATCTTGCATAACGTTAGAGGCCTCAATACTGACCATAAAAGAAGGACAGCTTTAAGTCAATATACTAGGTTGAAGGCCAATATTATTTTCTTGCAGGAGACGCATTTCACTAAAGAGATAATCCTGAGGTACTGGACAAAACAGTTTACTCAGCACTTTCACTCCACTACAGACAAAAAGAAGAGGGGGGGTCTCAATTTTATTACATCATTCTCTGAATTTTGTGGTTGAGGAGACAGTTGAGGATGAAGACGGTAGATTTTTAATAATTCGAGGGACACAGAAAGACAAACACATCACGCTCTGTAACGTTTACGCCCCTGATGACAAACAATTAGCTTTCTTTAAAAATATATCCCACTTATTGACCCAATGGTCGCATTCGTGGATTATTCTGGGAGGGGACTTTAATATATCAATGTATGCCCATCAAAGTAAAGTAGGGGTAACGCAAACACAAAAACAGATATGACACAACTCTGTGATAAAACAGATAAAAGAGATTTGGGCATCACATAATATTCTGGACTCGTGGGATACGCTTTATGGCAAAACAACTGATTACACCTATTACTCTCACACACACAGAACATATTCGAAATTAGATTATGTATATTTGAGTCAAATATTATTCCCAGATTTATCTTCCTCCAGTATACATGCATGTGCGTGGTCAGACCACTTGATAAACCAGATAGACATACAAGGGACTTTCCATACAAGTGCCACACGTACCTGGAATTTTGATCCATACATACTTAAACACCCAAATGCAAAGGATTCTATCCTGAAGGCTCTTTCGGAGGATTGGGATTTGAATCTGGGAACAACTAATAATACTTTGTATATATGGGCGGCACACAAACCATATATCAGGGGCTTACTTATTAAAGCGAAATCTGCTTTAACTAAAGATACCAGGTCTTTGACAGACTCTTTGCAGAGTCAGATTGATGCCCTAACTAGAAGGCACCAGCGGACTTTATCCCCGGACACTTTCTCTCAATTACAAAGTAAGAGACTTGAGCTAAATACATTGATGAATAAGGCATCCATAAGGGCAGCCCATAGACTTAGAGCCCAATAGTTTCTATAGTCTAATAAACCTGATAAATATTTGGCCCACAAATTGAGGGAACATACAAAATCTTTTGCTGTACCCTCCCTGCAGAAATTAGATGGGATATACACATCGAATCCCCAAGAAATAGCTGATAGCTTTGCCCTTTACTATGCAAAACTTTATGATGGGAAAAAAGTAAAACATGACTCTCAGACAAAGAAGTTAATGACAACCTGTTTAGACAGCACTGAGTTACCGTTCTTAGATGAGAAGGCTAGTGAAGAGATTAGTGCTGAGATCTCTACGGGGGAGGTATTAAATGCAATTAAAGATCTCAAATTGGGGAAGGCAGCGGGATGGGTTTCCAGGGGAATATTATCAGCTTTTTAAATTACACTTAGTCCCACATTTAGTAAAATTTTGCATCAATATACTACAAGGGATGGAAATCCCTAGAGAGATCTTACAGGCCAAAATAGTGGTGATTCCCAAAATAGGGAAAAATCCGAAATTCTGCCAAAGCTATAGGCCCATCTCCCTGATTAACCAGGACATTAAAATCTTCACCAAGATTCTGGCTAATAGACTACAAAAACATCTGCCATCTCTGATTCACCCAGACCAGGTGGGGTTCATTGTAGGGCGTGAGGCACCTGACAATACCAGACGTACAATCTCTTTGGTTGATTTTCTTACTAAGACAGGAACGCTTCTCTGGTCCTATCTTTGGACGCAGAGAAGGCGTTCGATAGAATAGATTGGGATTTCTTGTTGGTTGTATTGGAGAAGATGGGCTTCCAGGGTCGATTTATTCAGGCAGTAAGAAGTATATATTCACATCCAACGGCTACGATTAGAGCGACAGGTTTTCAATCAAGACCCATAGATATACTCAATGGAAGTAGGCAGGGAGGCCCCCTGTCCCCGCTTTTATTTGCGCTTTGCATAGAACCCTTGGTGGCAAAAATAGGCTTATTGATGTTCATGGTGTGCGGATTGCGCAACATGAGTTTAAATTGTCCTTATTTGGCGATGATGTGCTCCTCACTCTGACTAAGCCATTGATTTCTCTACCTAATTTATACCACATTTTGCAAGATTATTCTAATATCTCAGGGTATAAAGTAAATCTAGAAAAGTGTGAGGCTCTAGCTGTTGCTCTCCCTAACCACAGTAAAAAGATAATAGAAGCCAACTTTGAATTTTCATGGGCAAAGGAGGCGATTAAATATTTAGGGATAAAATTGTCAAACAATGTCAAAGAGTTATATAAATTGAATTATGTTCCCTTGTTTAAAACTATCAGGAAAGACCTGGGGAAGTGGAAGTTGGGTGGTTTCTCCTGGTATGGGTGGTTGTCGGCCATAAAAATGAACATCCTCCCTAAGCTTCTGTACCTGTTTCGGGCGTTACCAATCAAGATCCTCATAATAGAACTGAAAAAAATGCAGTCAGATCTGGTGCGCTTTTTAAGAGGTAACAAAACGGCCAGGATAGCCTCTCATATTTTACAGCTACATAGGAATTTGGGAGGGGTGGGGGTCCCTAACTTGATAGACTATTCTCATGCAGCCAGATTAGGCCAAAATACACTAATGGGCAAAAAAGTGGACAATATAGTGTGGATGGGTGTGGAGACGGCGATTGCTTCCTATAGATCTACAGAAGATATTCTATGGGAGCGGGAAGGTAAGTCCATTAAGGACTCTTCTGCTTCATCGATCACTGTAGAAATGATGCATATGTGGTCAACCTTGACCAAGTCCTTGCACCTAATTCCACCAAATTCGATGACGAGACCGATTAAAACTCTTATGAATATAGATTTCCGGGCCCAGATTGAAAAATGGGAGAACAAGGGTCTTTATAGAGTCGCGGATTTCTTTCAAAATGGTAAGATAGCTACATACGAATACATACAAGAGTTAATTAGGCCTGATAAATTACAATGGTTTTTATATCTCCAGGTAGCCTCTGCCATTACAAAGTACATACTACAATACAAAAAACAAAGCCCGACAGTACTGGAGCGTCTCTGTAGCATAGATTTTAGGGGTAAAAAAGTGATTTCTCAGATTTATCTAACATTACAGAAGGCTCAAAACACCTCTAAGACACTAACAGCAAGTAAATGGGAGGTGGACTTTGATAAGGAGTATTCAAAGGAGGAGTGGGAAATTATTTTCGCTTCTTCTAGTAAAGGTTAAGTCTGTGCAGACTTTAAAGAAAATTGTATAAAGACGACATTTAGGTGGTACCTCATTCCTATTGTTACATCCCACTATTCCCCAGGGGGCAGCAAAAATTGCTATAGAGGATGTTCGGAGCTGGGGACATATATCCACATGTGGTGGAACTGCCCTAAGGTTCAGCATATCTGGTCAAAACTATCCAGTCTGTTGAGTACGGTGTTAACAGAAAATATCACTTTAAAGGCGTCTCAGGCACTAAATGAACACATACCAGTATTTAATGCAGCTACTAATACATTTATTCGTACGTTATGTACAGCTACCAGAATCAGCATTGGAAAACAGGGGTGCCTTCCTGGGGGGAGGTGAGGGAGAAGATCCTATTAGTGTATAACATGTCAGAAATGGCGGCCTTCATTCAGGGTAACCAAGACCAGTTTCTAAAGATCTAGTACTACTGGATATTGAAAGGTTACTAAGGAAATAAAATGTTGGGAGATTTCCCAGACGTAGGAGATAGATTAGCAGGTGAGATAGAGGCGCATCCTGTGACAGGAATCAGACAAGACAAAATTTGACGGCACTGAGCAACTAAATATGAGATTAGGTCTCCTCTCTCGGAACTGGCAACAAGGTAATAACGAAACAGGCAAGTTGAATGTAATTATTTGTTTATTTTTGGTTAAACATTTTATGGTTAGTTCATCTATTGTGGTTTTTAGAAATATAAAATAATAAAATGGGAGGTGAGGGAGGCGCAGACTTTTTCTGTCCCTCCTATCATCCTTCTACATGAGCTCCTGCTATATATCCAGATGCTAAGAAATGCAGAACTTTTGGACATTATCAAATAGTATCTGATGTTCAGTAGACATGTGCGGTTCGTTTTGCATTTATTCGGAAATTCAGAAAATTCTGTAAATTTGGAGATTCGGATCGATTCGAATTTCCGAATTAAAATATTTCCGAATCTACCGAATGAATCCGAAATATCTGCCGTATCTCCGAATAAATCCGAATTAGCTAGGTAAAATTCGGCATTTCCCCATAGGAAACAATGGGGAGTTTCGGCTGAAAAAAAACCTAACACCGCAGCCCCATTGTTTCCTATGGGGAAACACTAAGTCTGCACCTAACACCCTAACATGTACCCCGAGTCTCTAAACACCCCTAATCTAACACTTATTAACCCCTAATCTGCCACCCCCGCTATCGCTGACACCTGCATTATCTTATTAACCCCTAATCTGCCGACCGGATATCACCGCCACTATAATAAATGTATTAACCCCTAAACCGCCGCACTCCCGCCTCGCAAACACTATAATAAATTTCATTTACCCGTAATCTGCCCCCCCCCCAACGTCGCTGCAATCTAACTACAAGTATTAACCCCTAATCTGTCGACCGGACACCGCCGCCACCTACATTATAGCTATTAACCCCTAATCTGCTGTCCCTAACATCACCGACCCCTACATTATAGTTATTAACCCCTAATCTGCCCCCCCAACGTCGCCGCAATCCTAACTACAAGTATTAACCCCTAATCTGCTGATCGGACATCGCCGCCACCTACATTATAGCTATTAACCCCTAATCTGCTGTCCCTAACATCGCCGACCCCTACATTATAGTTATTAACCCCTAATCTGCCCCCCCCAACGTCGCCGCAATCTAACTACAAGTATTAACCCCTAATCTGCCGACCGGACACCGCCGCCACCTACATTATAGCTATTAACCCCTAATCTGCTGTCCCTAACATTGCCGACCCCTACATTATAGTTATTAACCCGTAATCAGCCCCCCACCCACGTCGCCGCAATCTAACTACAAGTATTAACCCATAATCTGCCGACCGGACATCGCCGCCACTATAATAAATGTTTTAACCCCTAAACCGCTGCACTCCCACCTCGCAAACACTATAATAAATTTTATTAACCCCTAATCTGCCCTCCCTAACATCGCCGCCACCTACCTACAATTATTAACCCCTAATCTCCCGCCCCCAACGTCGCTGCTACTATAATAAGGTTATTAACCCCTAAACCTAAGTCTAACCCTAACCCTAACACCCCCTAACAAATATAATTTAAATAAAACGAAATAAATTTACTATAATTAAATAAATGAATCCTATTTAAAACTAAATACTTACCTGTAAAATAAACCCTAATATAGTTACAATATAACTAATAGTTACATTGTAGCTATCTTAGGGTTTATTTTTATTTTACAGGCAACTTTGTATTTATTTTAACTAGGTACAATAGTTATTAAATAGTTAGTAATTATTTAATAACTACCTAGCTAAAATAAATACAAATTTACCTGTAAAATAAATCCTAACCTAAGTTACAATTACACCTAACACTACACTATCATTAAATTAATTAAATAAATGAATCCTATTTAAAACTAAATACTTACCTGTAAAATAAACCCTAATATAGCTGCAATATAACTAATAGTTACATTGTAGCTATTTTAGGATTTATATTTATTTTACAGGTAACTTTGTATTTATTTTAACTAGGTACAATAGCTATTAAATAGTAATTGACTATTTAATAGCTACCTAGTTAAAATAATTACAAAATTACCTGTAAAATAAATCCTAACCTAAGTTACAATTAAACCTAACTCTACACTATCATTAAATAAATTAACTACAAGTACCTACAATTAACTACAATTAAATAAACTAAAGTACAAAAACCCCCCACTAAATTACAAAAAAAACAAACACTAAATTATAAAAACTAAAAAAATATTACAAGAATTTTAAACTAATTACACCTAATCTAAGCCCTCTAATAAAATAACAAAGCCCCCCAAAATAAAAAATGCCCTACCCTATACTAAATTTCAAAAGTTAACAGCTCTATTACCTTACCAGCCCTTAAAAGGGCCTTTTGCGGGGCATGCCCCAAAGAAAACAGCTCTTTTGCCTGTAAAAAACACACAAAATACCACCCCCAACATTACAACCCACCACCCACATACCCCTACTCTAACCCAAACCCCCCTTAAATAAACCTAACACTACCCCCCTGAAGATCTCCCTACCTTGAGTCGTGTTCACCCAGCCGGGCCGAAGTCTTCATCCGATGGGGCAGAAGAGGACATCCAGACCGGCAATTTTAAACTAATTACAGCTAATCTAAGCCCCCTAATAAA
Source organism: Bombina bombina (assembly GCF_027579735.1). Lineage (NCBI taxonomy): Eukaryota > Metazoa > Chordata > Amphibia > Anura > Bombinatoridae > Bombina > Bombina bombina. The sequence goes on from NC_069499.1 coordinate 951,168,369, forward strand.
ATAACAAAGCCCCCCAAAATAAAAAAATGCCCTACCCTATACTAAATTACAAAAGTTAACAGCTCTATTACCTTACCAGCCCTTCAAAGGGCCTTTTGCGGGGCATGTCCCAAAGAAAACAGCTCTTTTGCCTGTAAAAAAAACACCACCCCCCAACATTACAAACCACCACCCACATACCCCTACTCTAACCCAAACCCCCCTTAAATAAACCTAACACTACCCCCCTGAAGATCTCCCTACCTTGAGTCGTGTTCACCCAGCCGGGCCGAAGTCTTCATCCGATGGGGCAGAAGAGGACATCCAGACCGGCAGAAGTCTTCATCCAAGTGGGGCAAGAAGAGGTCTTCCATCCATCAGAAAAGTACCAAAATACAAACAAACACTAAATTACCAAAAATAATAAAATATTACAAGAATTTTAAACTAATTACACCTAATCTAAGCCCCCTACTAGCTATTAATATAGCTACAATATAACTAATAGTTACATTGTAGCTATTTTAGGATTTATATTTATTTTACAGGCAACTTTGTATTTATTTTAACTAGGTACAATAGTTATTAAATAGTTAATAACTATTTAATAACTACCTAGCTAAAATAAATACAAATTTACCTGTAAAATAAATCCTAACCTAAGTTACAATTACACCTAACACTACACTATCATTAAATTAATTAAATAAATGAATCCTATTTAAAACTAAATACTTACCTGTAAAATAAACCCTAATATAGCTGCAATATAACTAATAGTTACATTGTAGCTATTTTAGGATTTATATTTATTTTACAGGCAACTTTGTATTTATTTTTTTTTTTTTTTTTATTAAATAAGTTTTTATTGATGTAATTGGTACAAAACCACACAACAGAACAGTTACACTTGACATATTAGGCAACAGATTATATTCGAACGTTCAAGGGAAAAAAAAATGGCATTCTAAAAAAATCGTTTTACTCAGCTCAATGATCTAGCTCAAGGGATAGTCATACGTCAGTTGTGTATTTGAACTTTATAAGTGTTGTGTACTGGTCTGTCATAGGGAAGATTTAGCTGCTTTTTTAGTATTTTGGGTATCATATGGCCATTTATGCCATACATATTGAACCTGGCAGTTAAGGGGAGTAAAATGAAAAGCTTACATAGTGTGTAAGTTTGAGAGCAAAACAGGTAGGGATAGACACGCGCCTCTCTAAGGATGGGGGGAGGAGGGTGTTGGGGGGGGGAGTAGGGGCATCAGAAAAGGTAGGAGTGGGGAGGGGAAGAGCAGTGAGGGGTACCTCCGGCCTGACATAGGCCTAGATTTAGAGTTCGGCGGTAGCCGTCAAAACCAGCGTTAGAGGCTCCTAACGCTGGTTTTGGGCGCCCGCTGGTATTTGGAGTCAGTGATTAAAGGGTCTAACGCTCACTTTTCAGCCGCGACTTTTCCATACCGCAGATCCCCCTACGCCATTTGCGTAGCCTATCTTTTCAATGGGATCTTTCTAACGCTGGTATTTAGAGTCGTTTCTGCAGTGAGCGTTAGAGCTCTAACGACAAGATTCCAGCCGCCTGAAAATAGCAGGAGTTAAGAGCTTTCTGGCTAACGCCGGTTTATAAAGCTCTTAACTACTGTACCCTAAAGTACACTAACACCCATAAACTACCTATGTACCCCTAAACCGAGGTCCCCCCACATCGCCGCCACTCGATTAAAATTTTTAACCCCTAATCTGCCGACCGCCACCTACGTTATACTTATGTACCCCTAATCTGCTGCCCCTAACACCGCCGACCCCTGTATTATATCTATTAACCCCTAACTTGCCCCCCACAACGTCGCCGCAAGCTACTTAAAATAATTAACCCCTAATCTTCCGTCCGCAAATCGCCGCCACCTACGTTATCCCTATGTACCCCTAATCTGCTACCCCTAACATCGCCGACACCTATGTTATATTTATTAACCCCTAATCTGCCCCCCACAACGTCGCCGACACCTACCTACACTTATTAACCCCTAATCTGCCGAGCGGACCTGAGCGCTACTATAATAAAGTTATTAACCCCTAATCCGCCTCACTAACCCTATCATAAATAGTATTAACCCCTAATCTGCCCTCCCTAACATCGCCGACACCTACCTTCAATTATTAACCCCTAATCTGCCGACCGGAGCTCACCGCTATTCTAATAAATGTATTAACCCCTAAAGCTAAGTCTAACCCTAACACTAACACCCCCCTAAGTTAAATATAATTTTTATCTAACGAAATAAATTAACTCTTATTAAATAAATAATTCCTATTTAAAGCTAAATACTTACCTGTAAAATACATCCTAATATAGCTACAATATAAATTATAATTATATTATAGCTATTTTAGGATTAATATTTATTTTACAGGCAACTTTGTAATTATTTTAACCAGGTACAATAGCTATTAAATAGTTAAGAACTATTTAATAGTTACCTAGTTAAAATAATTACAAATTTACCTGTAAAATAAATCCTAACCTAAGATATAATTAAACCTAACACTACCCTATCAATAAAATAATTAAATAAACTACCTACAATTACCTACAATTAACCTAACACTACACTATCAATACATTAATTAAACACAATTGCTACAAATAAATAAAATTAAATAAACTATCTAAAGTACAAAAAATAAAAAAGAACTAAGTTACAGAAAATAATAAAATATTTACAAACATAAGAAAAATATTACAACAATTTTAAACTAATTACACCTACTCTAAGCCCCCTAATAAAATAACAAAGCCCCCCCAAAATAAAAAATTCCCTACCCTATTCTAAAATACAAATATTACAAGCTCTTTTACCTTACCAGCCCTGAACAGGGCCCTTTGCGGGGCATGCCCCAAGAATTTCAGCTCTTTTGCCTGTAAAAAAAAACATACTATACCCCCCCCCCAACATTACAACCCACCACCCACATACCCCTAATCTAACCCAAACCCCCCTTAAATAAACCTAACACTACCCCCCTGATGATCTTCCTACCTTGTCTTCACCATGCCAGGTTCACCGATCCGTCCTGGCTCCAAGATCTTCATCCAAGCCAAGCGGGGGCTAGACATCCACTGAAGAAGTCCAGAAGAGGGTCCAAAGTCTTCCTCCTATCCGGCAAGAAGAGGACATCCGGACCGGCAAACATCTTCTCCAAGCGGCATCTTCTATCTTCTTCCATCCGATGACGACCGGCTCCATCTTGAAGACCTCCAGCGCGGATCCATCCTCTTCTTCCGACGACTAGACGACGAATGACGGTTCCTTTAAGGGACGTCATCCAAGATGGCGTCCCTCGAATTCCGATTGGCTGATAGGATTCTATCAGCCAATCGGAATTAAGGTAGGAATTTTCTGATTGGCTGATGGAATCAGCCAATCAGAATCAAGTTCAATCCGATTGGCTGATCCAATCAGCCAATCAGATTGAGCTCGCATTCTATTGGCTGATCGGAACAGCCAATAGAATGCGAGCTCAATCTGATTGGCTGATTGGATCAGCCAATCGGATTGAACTATATTCTGATTGGCTGATTCCATCAGCCAATCAGAAAATTCCTACCTTAATTCCGATTGGCTGATAGAATCCTATCAGCCAATCGGAATTCGAGGGACGCCATCTTGGATGACGTCCCTTAAAGGAACCGTCATTCGTCGTCTAGTCGTCGGAAGAAGAGGATGGATCCGCGCTGGAGGTCTTCAAGATGGAGCCGGTCGTCATCGGATGGAAGAAGATAGAAGATGCCGCTTGGAGAAGATGTTTGCCGGTCCGGATGTCCTCTTCTTGCCGGATAGGAGGAAGACTTTGGACCCTCTTCTGGACTTCTTCAGTGGATGTCTAGCCCCCGCTTGGCTTGGATGAAGATCTTGGAGCCAGGACGGATCGGTGAACCTGGCATGGTGAAGACAAGGTAGGAAGATCATCAGGGGGGTAGTGTTAGGTTTATTTAAGGGGGGTTTGGGTTAGATTAGGGGTATGTGGGTGGTGGGTTGTAATGTTGGGGGGGGGGTATAGTATGTTTTTTTTTACAGGCAAAAGAGCTGAAATTCTTGGGGCATGCCCCGCAAAGGGCCCTGTTCAGGGCTGGTAAGGTAAAAGAGCTTGTAATATTTGTATTTTAGAATAGGGTAGGGAATTTTTTATTTTGGGGGGGCTTTGTTATTTTATTAGGGGGCTTAGAGTAGGTGTAATTAGTTTAAAATTGTTGTAATATTTTTCTTATGTTTGTAAATATTTTATTATTTTCTGTAACTTAGTTCTTTTTTATTTTTTGTACTTTAGATAGTTTATTTAATTTTATTTATTTGTAGCAATTGTGTTTAATTAATTTATTGATAGTGTAGTGTTAGGTTAATTGTAGGTAATTGTAGGTAGTTTATTTAATTATTTTATTGATAGGGTAGTGTTAGGTTTAATTATATCTTAGGTTAGGATTTATTTTACAGGTAAATTTGTAATTATTTTAACTAGGTAACTATTAAATAGTTCTTAACTATTTAATAGCTATTGTACCTGGTTAAAATAATTACAAAGTTGCCTGTAAAATAAATATTAATCCTAAAATAGGTATAATATAATTATAATTTATATTGTAGCTATATTAGGATTTATTTTACAGGTAAGTATTTAGCTTTAAATAGGAATTATTTATTTAATAAGAGTTAATTTATTTCGTTAGATAAAAATTATATTTAACTTAGGGGGGTGTTAGTGTTAGGGTTAGACTTAGCTTTAAGGGTTAATACATTTATTAGAATAGCGGTGAGCTCCGGTCGGAAGATTAGGGGTTAATAATTGAAGGTAGGTGTCGGCGATGTTAGGGAGGGCAGATTAGGGGTTAATACTATTTATGATAGGGTTAGTGAGGCGGATTAGGGGTTAATAACTTTATTATAGTAGCGCTCAGGTCCGCTCGGCAGATTAGGGGTTAATAAGTGTAGGTAGGTGTCGGCGACGTTGTGGGGGGCAGATTAGGGGTTAATAAATATAACATAGGGGTCGGCGATGTTAGGGCAGCAGATTAGGGGTACATAGGGATAACGTAGGTGGCGGCGGTTTACGGAGCGGCAGATTAGGGGTTAAAAGTGTAATGCAGGGGTCAGCGATAGCGGGGGGCGGCAGATTAGGGGTTCATAAGTGTAAGGTTAGGGGTGTTTAGACTCGGGGTACATGTTAGGGTGTTAGGTGCAGACTTAGGAGGTGTTTCCCCATAGGAAACAATGGGGCTGCGTTAGGAGCTGAACGCTGCTTTTTTGCAGGTGTTAGGTTTTTTTTCAGCTCAAACAGCCCCATTGTTTCCTATGGGAGAATCGTGCACGAGCACGTTTTTGATGCCGGCCGCGTCCGTAAGCAACTCTGGTATCGAGAGTTGCATTTGCGGTTAAAAATGCTCTACGCTCCTTTTTTGGAGCCTAACGCAGCATTTGTTTGAACTCTCGATACCAGAGTTAAATTTATGGTGCGGCCAGAAAAAAACCCGCGGAGCGTTAACAGCCCTTTTACCGCCGAACTCTAAATCTAGCCGATAGTGCGGCGCCTCCTCTAGGAAGGCAAATAAGACAGTCACACGAGGGACGTTAGAATTGATGAGAGAGGGAGCATCATGCTGTCGGCTTTAGATAGGTCTCCCATGGAACCCAGACTAGGGAAAAGACATCCGACTGTTTCCTGGTCCGGAAGACATAGTCTTCCATTGTCTTTACGTATTGCAAATAGTCAACAACTGCCTGCCATCTTGGGGGCTGTTGTTTCTTCCAATTCCTGGCGATTAACATCTTGACTGATGTCAATAGATAGATTAATAAATATCTTTTGTGTTTTGGCAGTTTTTTAACTCCGAGATGTAAGAGAGCTAGGCCCGGAGTGTCTGGGGTCGGGAGTTCCAATGCCTTGCAGACCTCACTGGTTTTCGACCATAGTGGTCGGAGTTTGCTACATGACCACCACACATGGAGCGGAGTGCCTATCTCTCCACACTCTCTCCAACATAATGGAGAATGCTCAGGATACAGAATCTGAAGCTTGGTCGGCACCAAGTGCCATCTGGTTATGATCTTGAAGTAGAGTTCATACATTGTAGCGGATTTAGTCAGCTGTATCGCTTTAGTCCAGTCGAGCTCCGTAAAAGCGAGTCTCAATTCTGCTTCCCAGGAGGTCATATGTCTAGTTTTCAACAGGGTGGGAGGTCCCAAAAGGGATTGGTAGTGTGCTGTGAGAGGCTTGCACAGTTGAAGGTTTGCCTTCCATCTCATCTCCCAGATAGTTGGAGTCCTGATTTTTTCAACCAGGAATCCCCATGACTTTATCAAGGATATCAGCCTCATAAAGTCAAATTTCAGGGTGTCAGGAATGTCAAATTTAGTGATCATGTCTTGAGGTAAGAGGAGATTCTCATTCAGGTAGAAATCACTCAGAGAGATGATCTCCAGGGCCTTCCAGGGGGCGAGCCGAATATTTGGGAGCCCCTGTAGAAGTGACACGACAGGATGTATGGGTGAAGGATGCGGTGCTATCAACTGGTGGTGTCTGAGGCGGAACCAAACCACTTGACAGTCTTTGATGAGATGGTTGGAGATCGGTATCTGCGTGGCCAAATGAGGTGGAACCCACAACAGGTCTGAGAGGTCGACATGAGCAGGGAGTGAAGCTTGTTCCAGCTCCCTCCATCTGGTAGGGGGCAGGGCAGGTCCCCACGCCAAGACGTGTGAGACCATTGCCGCTTGATGGTATAATTTAACATTGGGTAGCCCCAGCCCACCTCTGTCTACAGGGACCTGAAGTGTGGCCGCGGCCACCCTCTGCCGCTTATTGTCCCAAACATAGGCATTGAATGCTGTTTGGAAGCCTCGTAAAATCTTTTCCGGGACTGAGATGGGGATACAGTGCATGAGGTAGGTTAATTTAGGGAGGATCATCATCTTAAGAGTGGCAATTCTGCCCATCCAGGAGATTTCCTCATATTTTTTAGATTTCAGTCTCACCTCGGTTTCCCGCAGGAGAACAGAGTAGTTCGCCTGCAGCACCGTATTCTTGTCATGCGACAGGAAGACACCAAGATGTCTGATCCCATCTGTTGACCACCTGAACGAATAGAGTCGCTTAAGGTATCTCTGTTCCGATTGCTCAATGTGAATCGTGTAGGCCTCTGTTTTGGTCACATTGACCTTATAGTTCGAAATGGCACTAAAAGCGTCAATAATCTCAAAAAGATAGGGAAGTGACTCCACCGGGTTGGTGAGGAAGAGAGTGAGATCATCGGCAAAAAGTGCCAATTTCTGGAGCGTGTCATGTATCTGAAGGCCCTGGACCTTAGGGTTTCCTCTAAAAGCCTCCGCGAGAGGCTCCATAACCAATGCGAAAAGGAGCGGAGACAGAGGGCACCCCTGCCTGGTTCCATTTCTGATCTCAATTGTAGGAGAACAGAAACCCATACCTTTAATCACAGCCGTCGGGAAAGCGTATAGGGCAGCAATAGCTGTACGAAACGACTCAGGAATCCCAAAGCGTTCTAAAGTGCAAAACATATAATCCCACCCCATCCTGTCAAACGCTTTTTCCGCGTCCATAGACAGGGTGAGGAGAGGTAGCCCCATATCAGCTGATTCCATAAATATGTTCAGTAGTCTACGAGTGTTATCTGTACCTTGCCTCCCTTGCACAAATCCCACTTGGTCCAAATGTACCAGTGAGGGCAGGTGTTTTCCAAACCTAGTCGCGAGGGCCTTAGCATAGACTTTCACGTCCATGTTAATAAGGGAGATGGGCCCATAGCTCTCGCAGAGCGTCAGATCCTTCCCCTCCTTGGGTATAGTCAAGATAGTGGCTTCCAAGAATTCGGGGAGAAACGCTCCCTCCTTCCGGACCTCACCGAAAAGACGAAGCAAGATAGGTGACAAAAGGTGGGCAAAGGTACGATAAAAGAGGCTCGTGAATCCATCCGGACCTGGAGCCTTGTGTGGCTTCAAGGTCAAAATGGCTGTTTTGATTTCTTCCAAAGTGAATGGGGCGGTTAAATCTTCCGCTGAGTCATCTCCCAGAGAAGGGAGGTCCAACTGTGCCAGAAACAGCTGGGCAGCCGTTCTGCGGGCTTCGACCCCGGAGGGGTCGTTGTTTAGATCATATAGGGCAGTATAGTAGTCGGCAAACGCCTTCCCTATACTCTTTGGCGAGCGAACTACACCAGTCTTCGTAGAGATTGTGGGGATTCTAGCTTGAACCGTTCGATCTCTGAGTTTACGAGCCAGCAACCTATCGGCATTGTTACCTTTGTAATAATAGACCTGTCGGAGCCGAAGCAGGTTTGCCTGAACTCGTAATTGCTCTCTCTTGGTAATTTCATCTCTGATGGCACCGACTCGGTCGCTCAAGGTGGGAGTGGGGGTATGTTTGTTAGTCAATTCAGACTGTCTCAGTTCCGCATATAGTTTAGCGAGGGAAACTTTATTTTTAGCTTTTTGTAATGCACTTTTTTTAATAAAATGACCCCTGAGGTAGGCTTTAAGTGTAGCCCACAGGGTTCCCTGGCTCGTGTCGCCCGTATCATTGTGTCTCAGAAAATCTGAGATTGTCTCCACTAGTTGTGGGATTTCCCCCTCAGTTAGGAAATGATCAGATAGCTTCCAGGAGGGCCTACAATCAGGAGGGTGCAGATTGGTGCACCCAACGCAGACAAGGTCATGATACGACCAGGGGCATGGTCTTATTCGTGGGGCGCAGAATTGATCTAAAGTCCAGGAGTCACACAGGAGGTAGTCAATCCTGGAGTAGGAGTTATGGGGTTTGGAGAAATGGGTGTAATCTCTTTCAGACGGTGCAAGACAGCGCCAGATGTCATAAAGGCCATGCTGGTACCTGAGTTTACGTAGCGCATTGGACTGGGTATTAAGGTTTCGGTCGGGGGGGCAAGCTTTTGGAGTTTTTTTTATCTAAAGTAGGGTCCCAAACCAGATTGAGGTCTCCCCCTATCAATAGGTGTCCCCTTTTAACTTCCCCTAGTCTCCCCAGGAACTGTTTCAGGAATGGGATCTGTTTGGTGTTTGGGGTGTAGATGGAGGCTAGGGTATAAAGGAATCCATTCAATGTGCAAATTAGGATCAAATATCTGCCCTCAGGGTCACGGTCTACATATTCAATAGTACAAGAGATGTCTCTGTGGATCAGGATTGCTACCCCTCTCTTTTTCTCTGAGAAGGAAGCTGTTTCGCAAACAGGGTAGTGCATTGGGTTGCGGAATGGCTTAGATTTGGCGTCCCAATGGGTCTCCTGGAGGAACACAATATGTAATTTGTGGGAGTTGAGGTAATTAGAAAGGAGGCTACGTTTAGTGGGAGAGTTTAAGCCCTGGGCATTGAAGGTAGCTACAGTTAGGGGCGCCAAAAGTTGTGAAGGTTCAATATCACTAGTAGGACGAAACAGGGTAGATGTAAGGGGCTTGCCTAGGGGGCCGAGGAGGGGGGTGTGGAGTAAAGAAGGCAGGGGTAAATCTGTCCGCTCTCAAGTAACTATGTAGGGTGAACGAAAACTGTCAGGATATTTATCGATGTGTAAAATACACTATCGCTATGAGTGCTCCTACAAAAAAATGTAAGAGATCGCAACTGTCAAGGAGGGGGGGAGGCCAGCATGCGGAGCCTGGCCCCAGTCAGTCATTCTGTGTCATGTGTCAAGTGCCCATTAAGAGAAGGGTTCTCCAGTCGGTGTCCTGCGTATCATCTCTCATATGTTACTTGGTAGACAAGGCTTGATAGATACACAGCTTAACACAAATAAGTATTAACACGTTTCATCAAGGTTAAATACATCTAGTAAAATTAAGCGATGCCATAAACTATTAGATATCAAGTAGAGCAGACAACAGTATTAGTAAATATGTTGGTTAATCAATTTTTATCATACAACTCTTAACTCACCAGCTTATTAACCGGTAGCATTCATTTATAACACGAAAACTGTTCTCAGGTTATATATTGTAAAACATTTCAATGAAACATTCCCTAAGAACGACGGGACTTGGATACCACAGGAGAGGTAGTTACAGCAAAGTTGTATATCTATTCTACAAACAAGTTTCTTAACTTAGTAAAATATAAACAAACAGTAATTACTGGTAATAACAATGCTAAAACGCATCAACCCTTGCATATTCCTCTACACTAAGAAGAGAACATATACTAAACGGAGAGGGGAAGGATTTAAGGAGAACCATAAAACCTTAGGAAATGAGAACATCCATGCTAGGTCCTTAAGAGGACCGTAGTGGTAGCTGATCCCTTATGGATCATCTAGAACCCTAAGGGAGAGCAGGGGGCCTCATAGCCCTGTGATTGGCGTGTAATATTGAGCTAGGTGGAATCATGTTGCGCCTGGACCAGTGGAGGCACTGTCAGAGGGCGTGCGGTTTTATGTGTACTGTGGAGGTTTCTTCTGGGAGTTTCCCACTCTTTGAGGGAGAGGTCGCCCTCAGTCCCCTGTTTGGGTCTTTAGGCTGCTGAGAGTCAGGCGGGTCCGGCGGTAAGAGGTCCCATTTTTGCATGAGTTCTCTAGCTTGTTGCGGAGAGGAGACTGTGTATTGGTGGCCTTCTTTGGTGATATGTAGCTTGACGGGGAACCCCCAACAATATTTGATGGCTATGTCTCTCATCAGCTTGGTGTAGGGTTGATAGTGGCGCCGTAACTGAAGGGTATGTGGTGAGAGATCTTGGTAGATCTGTACCTCTGAATATTGACCCGGGAGGGATCTGCCCCCCCGCAAGAGCTCGAAGGAGTTTGTCTCTGAAGGTGTAGTAATGCAGATGGGCTATAACGTCACGTGGCTTATCACCATTGCTGGATCTGGGTCTCAGTGCTCTGTGTGCCCGATCTATCAACCTCTCCTGACCTTCTTCTGGGCCTAAGATCTCGGTGAACATCTCTCTGAGGTATTTCTCTAGGTCTTGTGGGGAGACCGTCTCAGGGATACCTTTCACCCGGATGTTGTTGAGTCGGGTACGATCTTCCAAGTCTGCCAAGTTGACTTCAAGGTCCGAAATTTGCTCAGCTAAGCATTGAGAGTATCCGAGCAAGTTCGAATGATCAATCATCAGGTTCTCCTGTTTGTGCTCTATTATGTCAGTACGCTCACCTATGGAGGCTATGTCACGTTTCAAGTCTGCGTGGCTCTTTTCAAATTTTTTAGTTAGGGAGTCATGTTGTGAGGCCAGGAGCGTTGTGATAGAGTCCATAAGATTGTTATTAACCTCCTTGTCAGCACGTAGAGAACGTCCCACAGTCCGGGCCAAGGCCGATTCACTGGTGGTCTCAGCTGAGCTACTAGCATCTGTTAGTTCTTCATCTGAGGCAGCCTGAGATCTGGGGAGAGGGTTGCTGAAATGATCCACCACTGTACGCTTAGGGGTATTTAAGGGCTTCTGTTTTCTTTTGAATGTTTGAGGCATTTTGCTGATCTGCATGGGTTCTCAGATAGGGTTATGGGTATGTGACAACACTATAGGGATCAGCTGTTATCTGGCTGACTGGGGCCTTGGCATAAAAAAGTAACCTACATATCTTTAGGGTACATCACAATAAGGAGAAATGGTTAGACTTAGACTTGTTGGGTGAGCTATCTCCTGGTCGCCAGGGCCCCCTCTCGACTCAGGGATAGGGGATACGTCCCGAAGGAAGGGAAAAGGGGAAAGGGAAGTGACCAGCCTAGACTAGCTAGGCCGGAAAGGGTGAGTCTTGAAGGGTCACTGCCTTAAAGAAACAAGAACCAGGTAACAGTAACAAGTAAGGCAGCAATGGTGGAAGCCTGTCAGGGAATAAAGGCGGTTAGGCAGACAATGACAATGCAGTAATAATAGATCTTCCAATAGCACACTAAATCTAGTAGTTTGAAGACAGCACTAACACACAACTTCAAAACAGTATCTACATATAATCTTACAGGGACTGTCAGCGCTGTTAAGGGAAAGTGTTGGTTATTAGAGAGACAACAATTAGTAAACAAGTGAGACAGTACACTTCGTGCCTAACGCTCGAAGACAATAACGCTGACGCAGCAGCTTTACAGAAAATAACTGGCAGCTGTTAAAATAAACTTTGTAGACACCCTATGTAAAGTGTATTGTCTCTATTAGTCCTTCCTGCTAATCCAAGATCTCAGCAGATCCCCTTGTTTGATGTGGGAATGGGCCGTGTCCAATATCAGAGTGGCCAGGGGTTTGGTGCAGCTGTGATGTGAATAATTTATTCAGTGTCAGTGCCAACTATACATCTGACTAGGACCTATAGGAGATTCCTGGTAGGAAGCAGTGGTTAATCAAAGATCAAATGTGTGTCTATATGTGGATATCCTCACTGAGTGCTAAGGGGACACAGCCTAATTTTAATAGCAGGGTAAAAGAATCCCCAGACACTCAGGTAGGTGGGAAAGTTAGGCAACTTTATCAATAAGGCAGTTAGGTACTTATAAACAGGATGAACACCTTAAGCAAAAAATAAATGTCCCTGTTAGTCTCTCTCTCTACTGTGTGATCAAGACTTCTGCAGTTCCCTTAGCTTTATATGGGGAAGGGTCCAGATCAGTGGTAAGGTAGACAAAAAAAAGAGAGATTTGCTATAGGAGTGCCTTGGGTAGTGTGGTCAGGAACGGATTCAGTTATAGAACTCAGCAGTCCACAAAAGTTATTTCTGATGAGAGAGTGGTGGATCTCTGCTAAGTAAATGGGTGGGTATACAAAGCTATACTCACAAAATACAGAGGGGACAGAGTCTAGCTCCAGACACAGGACAGTGAGGGCCAGACACGTGGGAAAATGTAGTATATTTGCAGCACTATGGATGTGTCAGTTAAGGCCTCATAAGCTGAATAACGGCTACACAGATTCACATATCGAAGTTAGGGAAAGAGGATAGTCTGGTAATCCAATGTGCTCTTACCCTGTCAGTGAGCTGGTGATCCGCAGAGTGTGGCTGTGTCGATGCAGAAGTGAGGACTCAGCAGTGAAAATCTCTCCCTCCCTTTATCCCTGATCTCCGGTTGTTGCAGGGGAGAGGGGCCCCCTCCTTTGTATTTATTTTAACTAGGTACAATAGCTATTAAATAGTTATCGACTATTTAATAGCTACCTAGTTAAAATAATTACAAAATTACCTGTAAAATAAATCCTAACCTATGTTACAATTAAACCTAACACTACACTATCATTAAATAAATTAACTACAAGTACCTACAATTAAATAAACTAAACTAAAGTACAAAACCCCCCCCCCACTAAATTACAAAAAATAAAAAAATATTACAAGAATTTTAAACTAATTACACCTAATTTAAGCCCCCTAATAAAATAACAAAGCCCCCCAAAATAAAAAAATGCCATACCCCTATACTAAATTACAAAAGTTAACAGCTCTATTACCTTACCAGCCCTTTAAAGGGCCTTTCGCGGGGCATGCCCCAAAGAAAACAGCTCTTTTGCCTGTAAAAAAAAAACAATACCCCCCCCACATTACAACCCCACCACCCACATACCCTACTCTAACCAAACCCCCCTTAAATAAACCTAACACTACCCCCCTGAAGATCTCCCTACCTTGAGTCGTGTTCACCCAGCTGGGCCGAAGTCTTCATCCGATGGGGCAGAAGAGGACATCCAGACCGGCAGAAGTCTTCATCCAAGCGGGGCAAGAAGTGGTCTTCCATCCATCAGAAGTCTAGATCCAGGTGGCATCTTCTATGTTCATCCATCCGGAGCGGAGCGGCAGCATCCTGAATACATCCGACACGGAGCATCCTCTTCTTTCTTGATCCGACGACTAAATGACTGTACCTTTAAGTGACGTCATCCAAGATAACGTCCCTTGAATTCCGATTGGTTGATAGGATTCTATCAGCCAATTGGAATTAAGGTAGGAAAAAATCTGATTGGCTAATGGAATCAGCCAATCATATTCAAGTTCAATCCGATTGGCTGATCCAATCAGCCAATCAGATTGACCTCACATTCTATTGGCTGATCGGAACAGCCAATAGAATGTGAGGTCAATCCGATTGGCTGATTGGATCAGCCAATTGGATTGAACTTGAATCTGATTGGCTGATTGAATCAGCCAATCAGATTTTCCTACCTTAATTCCGATTGGCTGATAGGATCCTATCAGCCAATCGGAATTCAAGGGATGCATCTTGGATGACGTCACATAAAGGTACAGTCCATTTAGTCGTCGGATCAAGAAAGAAGAGGATGCTCCGCATCGGATGTATTCAGGATGCTGCCGCTCCGCTCCGGATGGATGAACATAGAAGATGCCGCCTGGATCAAGACTTCTGATGGATGGAAGACCTCTTCTCTGCCCCGCTTGGATGAAGACTTCTGCCGGTCTGGATGTCCTCTTCTGCCCCATCGGATGAAGACTTCGGCCCGGCTGGGTGAACACGACTCAAGGTAGGGAGATCTTCAGGGGGGTAGTGTTAGGTTTATTTAAGGGGGGTTTGGGTTAGAGTAGGGGTATGTGGGTGGTGGGTTGTAATGTGGGGAGGGGGGTATTGTGTTTTTTTTTTTTACAGGCAAAAGAGCTGTTTTCTTTGGGGCATGCCCCGCAAAAAGCCCTTTTAAGGGCTGGTAAGGTAATAGAGCTGTTAACTTTTGTAATTTAGTATAGGGTAGGGCATTTCTTTTATTTTGGGGGGCTTTGTTATTTTATTAGGGGGCTTAGATTAGGTGTACTTAGTTTAAAATTCTTGTAATATTTTTTTATTTTTTGTAATTTAGTGTTTGTTTTTTATGTACTTTAGTTTAGTTTATTTCATTGTATTTAATTGTAGGTACTTGTAGTTAATTAATTTAATTTATTTAATGATAGTGTAGTGTTAGGTTTAATTGTAACTTAGGTTAGGATTTATTTTACAGGTAATTTTGTAATTATTTTAACTAGGAAGCTATTAAACAGTAAACATCTATTTAATAGCTATTTTACCTAGCTAAAATAAATACAAAGTTGCCTGTAAAATAAATATAAATCCTAAAAGTAGCTACAAAGTAACTATTAGTTATATTGTAGCTATATTAGGGTTTATTTTACAGGTAAGTATTTAGTTTTAAATAGGATTCATTTATTTAATTAATTTAATGATAGTGTAGTGTTAGGTGTAATTGTAACTTAGGTTAGGATTTATTTTACAGGTAAATTTGTATTTATTTTAGCTAGGTAGTTATTAAATAGTTATTAACTATTTAATAACTATTGTACCTAGTTAAAATAAATACAAAGTTGCCTGTTGCCTCCTAAAATAGCTACAATGTAACTATTAGTTATATTGTAGCTATATTAATAGCTAGTAGGGGGCTTAGATTAGGTGTAATTAGTTTAAAATTCTTGTAATATTTTATTATTTTTTGGTAATTTTTTGTTTGTTTGTTTTTTGGTACTTTCTGATGGATGGAAGACCATCTCTTGCCCCGCTTGGATGAAGACTTCTGCCGGTACTGGATGTCCTCTTCTGCCCATCGGATGAAGACTTCGGGCCCGGCTGGGTGAACACGACTCAAGGTAGGGAGATCTTCAGGGGGGTAGTGTTAGGTTTATTTAAGGGGGGTTTGGGTTAGAGTAGGGGTATGTGGGTGGTGGGTTGTAATGTGGGGGGGGTATTGTGTTTTTTTTTTACAGGTAAAAGAGCTGTTTTCTTTGGGGCATGCCCCGCAAAAAGGCCCTTTAAGGGCTGGTAAGGTAATAGAGCTGTTAACTTTTGTATTTAGTATAGGGTAGGGCATTTTTTTTTATTTTGGGGGGCTTTGTTATTTTATTAGGGGGCTTAGATTAGGTGTTTTTTTGTACTTTAGTTTAGTTTATTTAATTGTACTTAATTGTAGGTACTTGTAGTTAATTTATTTAATGATAGTGTAGTGTTAGGTTTAATTGTAACTTAGGTTAGGATTTATTTTACAGGTAATTTTGTAATTATATTAACTAGGAAGCTATTAAATAGTCAATATGTATTTAATAGCTATTTTACCTAGTTAAAATAAATAAAAAATTGTCTGTAAAATAAATATAAATCCTAAAATAGCTACAATGTAACTATTAGTTATATTGCAGCTATATTAGGGTTTATTTTACAGGTAAGTATTTAGTTTTAAATAGGATTCATTTATTTAATTAATGTAATGATAGTGTAGTGTTAGGTGTAATTGTAACTTAGGTTAGGATTTATTTTACAGGTAAATTTGTATTTATTTTAGCTAGGTAGTTATTAAATAGTTATTAACTATTTAATAACTATTGTACCTAGTTAAAATAAATGCAAAGTTGCCTGTAAAATAAATATAAATCCTAAAATAGCTACAATGTAACTATTAGTTATATTGTAGCTATATTAATAGCTAGTAGGGGGCTTAGATTAGGTGTAATTAGTTTAAAATTATTGTAATATTTTATCATTTTTGGTAATTTAGTGTTTGTTTGTTTTTTGGTACTTTTCTGATGGATGGAAGACCTCTTCTTGCCCCGCTTGGATGAAGACTTCTGCCGGTCTGGATGTCCTCTTCTGCCCCATCGGATGAAGACTTCGGCCCGGCTGGGTGAACACGACTCAAGGTAGGGAGATCTTCAGGGGGTAGTGTTAGGTTTATTTAAGGGGGGTTTGGGTTAGAGTACGGGTATGTGGGTGGTGGGTTGTAATGTTGGGGGGGGTATTGTGTTTTTTTTTACAGGCAAAAGAGCTGTTTTCTTTGGTGCCTGCCCCGCAAAAGGCCCTTTTAAGGGCTGGTAAGGTAATAGAGCTGTTAACTTTTGTAATTTAGTATAGGGTAGGGCATTTTTGTTATTGTGGGGGGCTTTCTTATTTTATTAGGGGGCTTAGATTAGGTGTAATTAGTTTAAAATTCTTGTAATTTTTTTTAATTTTTTGTAATTAGTGTTTGTTTTTTGTAATTTAGTGGGGGGGGGTTTGTACTTTAGTTTAGTTTATTTAATTGTAGATAATTGTAGGTACTTGTAGTTAATTTATTTAATGATAGTGTAGTGTTAGGTTTAATTGTAACTTAGGTTAGGATTTATTTTACAGGTAATTTTGTAATTATTTTAACTAGGTAGCTATTAAATAGTCAATACTTTTTAATAGCTATTGTACCTAGTTAAAATAAATACAAAGTTGCTGTAAAATAAATATAAATCCTAAAATAGCTACAGTGTAACTATTAGTTATATTGTAAACTATATTAGGGTTTATTTTACAGGTAAGTATTTAGTTTTAAATAGGATTCATTTATTTAATTAATTTAATGATAGTGTAGTGTTAGGTGTAATTGTAACTTAGGTTAGGATTTATTTTACAGGTAAATTTGTATTTATTTTAGCTAGGTAGTTATTAAATAGTTATTAACTATTTAATAACTATTGTACCTAGTTAAAATAAATACAAAGTTGCCTGTAAAATAAAAATAAACCCTAAGATAGCTACAATGTAACTATTAGTTATATTGTAGCTATCTTAGGGTTTATTTTATAGGTAAGTATTTAGTTTTAAATAGGATTCATTTATTTAATTATAGTAAATTTATTTCGTTTTATTTAAATTATATTTAAGTTAGGGGGTGTTAGGGTTAGGGTTAGACTTAGGTTTAGGGGTTAATAACCTTATTATAGTAGCGGCGACGTTGGGGGCGGGAGATTAGGGGTTAATAATTGTAGGTAGGTGGCGGCGATGTTAGGGAGGGCAGATTAGGGGTTAATAAAGTTTATTATAGTTTTTGCGAGGCGGCTGGAGTGGCGGCGGTTTAGGGGTTAATACATTTAATATAGTGGCGGCGAATGTACGGTCGGCAGATTAGGGGTTAATACTTGTAGTTAGGATTGCGGCGACGTTGGGGGGGCAGATTAGGGGTTAATAACTATAATGTAGGGGTCGGCGATGTTAGGGACAGCAGATTAGGGGTTAAATAGCTATAATGTAGGTGGCGGCGATGTTCCGGTCGGCAGATTAGGGGTTAATACTTGTGGTTAGGATTGCGGCGACGTTGGGAGGGGCAGATTAGGGGTTAATAACTATAATGTAGGGGTCGGCGATGTTAGGTACAGCAGATTAGGGGTTAATAGCTATAATGTAGGTGGCGGCGATGTCCGGTCGGCAGATTAGGGGTTAATACTTGTAGTTAGATTGCAGGCGACGTTGGGGGGGGGCAGATTAGGGGTTAATAATTATAATGTAGGGGTCGGCGATGTTAGGGACAGCAGATTAGGGGTTAATAGCTGTTAATAGCTATAATGTAGGTGGCGGCGATGTCCGGTCGGCAGATTAGGGGTTAATACTTGTAGTTAGGTTGCGGCGATGTTCGGGGGGGGGGGCAGATTAGGGGTTAATAACTATAATGTAGGGGTCGGCGATGTTAGGGACAGCAGATTAGGGGTTAATAGCTATAATGTAGGTGGTGGCGATGTCCGGTCCGCAGATTAGGGGTTAATTCTTGTAGTTAGGTTGCGGCGACGTTGGGGGGGGGGCAGATTAGGGGTTAATAACTATAATGTAGGGGTCGGCGATGTTAGGGACAGCAGATTAGGGGTTAATAGCTATAATATAGGTGGCGGCGATGTCCGGTCGGCAGATTAGGGGTTAATACTTGTAGTTAGGATTGCGGCAACGTTGGGGGGGGGGAGATTAGGGGTTAATAACTATAATGTAGGGGTCGGCGATGTTAGGGACAGCAGATTAGGGGTTAATAGCTATAATGTAGGTGGCGGCGGTGTCCGGTCAGCAGATTAGGGGTTAAATAATTTTATTATAGGGTTTGCGATGTGGGGGGCCTCGGTTTAGTGGTTCATAGGTAGTTTATGGGTGTTAGTGTACTAAATGGGTGTTAGTGTACTAAAACATACCGAATTTCGGAACCGAATAGAACCAAATTCAGCCGAATTTATTCGAATCCGAATAAATCCGAAACAAATTTATTCAAATCCAAATAAATCCGAACAAATTCATTCAAATTTTGCCGAATTCAATTCGATCCGATCCGAAATTCGAAAAGTCCGAATCGGTCCGAACCGAAAACGAACCGAATTTTTTAGCCATGCACATGTCTAATGTTCAGCTAAAGAAGTCTTCGATCTCTGGGTTACACCTAGAGAAAAGAAGAGATAAATTATTGGAGCAACCAGAGACATTGGGGAAGGAGGGAGGAATTATATACTGTTGAACGAAGCATTCTGTAACTTGTGTCTGATTTGCAATAAAAATTATTTCAATTAAATATTAAGAGAAATGTAATTTTGCTACATATTGTGTTGCAGTCATCTGTTTCAATAAAAAAGGGTTAAATTTAAGTTTGAGCATGATGTTTTATTCATGTTGTACATTCCTGACCGCGTTTGCTAAGCACATATCTTTTGTATATTACAGATTTATAGCACTGTATTAAGAAATAACGTTAGCTAGAAAATTCAGACTATCTGACTTAACACAATTCTGTGGGAAAAAAAGAGACTTCAGTCAAGCATATTTTACAACAAACCTTAAAATACGTACATAGATAAAGCAGAAACATAATAGTGCAGATGGATATATAAATACAGCTACAATAGCTGAAATAAAAAGAATGAATACAAATCGTTGAAGATGAAATGAATACAGATATTTGAAGATGAAATCTACACTGTATAAAAATCACAACCTACAAACAAATTGTTTCTTTTTCCTGGATAGTATGATAACCCATTCTTTCTAACGCCAGCATTTATCGGTAGATAGAGACTTACATATACAGATAAACACACAAGCAATGACAGACAGGGGTTTGCAATAATGGCTGACATAAACTGCAGTGTTTTCCACCATAGCTCAGTGTATTATTATCTGACTATACACACCTTAATTTTACCATATACACACCCACCTATGTTTTCCCTTTTGTTTCATACAGTGGGCTAATCAAATGGATGGAACAGTCCTAGCGCGGTGATTGACATATGGGCCACTAGGCCCTTCTCCACAGTTATTTAGCAGTGAAATATGTTGGATCCCACTAATCATAGACTATAGATCTCCTAGCTTTCCCAATGGACCAATTTAATTGATGGTAAATTTCCCCTCTTTAAAATCAGATCCGGAATGTTAGTGACTTTTTAGATGGAATTTTATTCATCAGTGTAATAAAGATGCGCTATAGCTTACTTTTTAACATAGGCATGAAATTCAAATACCCTGCTGCCCACTTCAAAAGTACATTTTCCTGTGAGCTAAAGGTTTGAATTGTTCTCCAATCAGCGCTCTAGCTACAACAAAAGTGCAATATAGAGAGAGAGCTGATTAGATAACAATTCAAATCGCTAGCTCACAGAAAAAATCACTTCTGAAGTGGGCAGTGGAGCACAGGGAATTTGAATTTCATATCCATATTAAAAAGTAAGTTAAAGCGCAACTTCCTTACAACTGTTGAATGAAACTCCATCTAAAATATCACTAACAATCTGGATCTGTTTTCATAAAGCGGAGGCTTTACCATCACTTAAAGTTCATGTAAGCAAGGGCGGTCTCCATTTCCATGCTGCTCAGTTAACTCCAATAATATTTATTACTGTGGTAAAAATTCACACACCATTTTGTGAAGTCAAATATAGTGTTTCCCCTAAGTCATAGCCCAAATTGTAATGGAGGTACTTCACAGGACCCCACACAGACAGACCCTTCTTGAATCATTAAAGGAACATGATACCCAAATGTTGACTAGAAAATATCACATGAACATCGGAACAAAAAGAAGATAATTAACTCAAAATTTCCTCAGTAGCTACATCCCACTGTAAACTTTAAACCAATCATAGTGGTAGTCCTGGGACTTGCCAGGGAGAGTGCATCTGGCATGTGCTGGCAATGGTATTTATATTATTATATTTTTTTCTATTTGATTTATCGGAAATGATTAGCTGATTAATCGGATAGAAAAAAATAATAATACATTTTAAAAAATGCACAATACCATGTGCTGCTAGCGCTGTGCAACTGACCAACTAATCACAGACCACCTAATCAGTAATAAGAAATGGTGACAACTATTTTTATGACCAGTCTTACAAAATCTTTATTCTGATCTTGGTGAAACCCCACAAGATCAGAATAAAGATAAAGCTTGAACTAAGCACTGATGATGCTGATTGGTTGTTATTTTTTTCACCAAGCAGATGATAGTAAAATGAATAGCTCTGGCTCAGAGAGAACTTACTCTGAGGAACTGAAGAAACTTTGAGGTAAAAAATCTTCTTTTTTACATTAAGATGTTCATGTGATATTTTCTTGTCAGCTTTTTACAGTTATGCTGCATCACTTTTAATGGATTTAGCAATGGGGTCCATGTGACATATTTGGGGGACCAATGGCAAAATGCCATCAATGACCAGCTAGCTCCCAGTAATGCATTGATGCACCTGGGCCTACCTATGTATACTTTTCAAAAAAGGATACCAAAAAAACAAAACAAATTGGATAATAGAAGTCAATTAGAAAGTTGTTTACATTTGTATGCTCTCTTTGAATCATCAATGTTTATTTTTAAGGGTACTGTCCCTTTAAGTAAATCATAATGCACCGTTTTGAATAACTTATACATTTGTATGCAGCATCTACAAAAATAGACAGGGTAAAAGTAGATTACTGTCTCTTTAACACAATCATTTTAAATAGCAAAATGGCTAGATAGTAGGATACAATGAACTGTGCATACAAGAATGTAACCAATTAAGCCCTTAAAGGGACAATGTACTAATGCAAGCAGCTGACAATGGCTACTTGCATTTAAAGCAGATGCATGGACACCCTTTAAAAGAAGCTGGTCTCTCCCTGTCTCGCTAATATCATAAATCCAAAGCAGCTATTTAAAATGAAAAAAAAAAAACAAAAAAACAACGTAAAGAAGCTATTATAAACAATTGTATAGTATGCATCAGATAAAATGGATAACTTGAAACACATTAAAGAACTGGTTTTCAAACCTGTCCCCAGGCCTCCCTAACATGTCAGATTTTAAGGACATATGAACTGGAGCATAGGTGAAATAATCAGATAATTAATAAACATGGTTATTATATCTGCTCTTACCCAAAGGTTAATGCCTGAAATCTTGGCCTGTTGGAAAGGCACGAGAACAGGTTTGAACACCAGCGCATTAAAGGGAAAGAATATTTTGCACAATTTCCTTTAAGGGACATGAAAACCCCCATATTTTTATTTCATGATTCAAATAGAGAATACCAATTTAAAAAAAGTTTCCAATTTACTTCTATTATCAAATTTGCTTTGTTCTCATGTTATTCTTTACTGAAGAGATATCTAAATAGATAATGTGTACATGCCTGAAGCACTAAGTGACAGGAAATTTTGCTGCCATCTAGTGCTCTTGCTAATGTATAAGATTGCTGCAAAACTGCTGTCATATAGTACTGCAGACACGTGTACAGTGCTGAGCTTCCTTTCCTGCTTTGCATCAAAGAATAACAAGAAAACGAAGGAAATTTGATAATAGAAGTACATTGAAAAGTTGTTTAAAATTGTATGTCCTATCTGAATCATGAACAAAACAATGTGGGTTTTATGTTCCTTTAAGAGGAGCTTTGTACTTAGACTTTAGGAGCAATGAATGAATCCACAAAACTCTCCATCTGATACATTTTGCACTGATATATTCTTTATGAAATCATTTTTGACAAAGTGCTCTTACCATTAAAAAATACGCTGTACTTAACAGGATGGAAGCTTTTAACATAAACACTGTATCTTCTGTTATGCCAGTTCCGGCTTCTTGAACTGCTGGTTGTTGTTGATCATATCCTGCTGTCTAAGTGATTCACTGTTTTAAATGATGAATGTTACTCAGCTAGTATTCTGTGGTTTTGGTGAAAAAACACAAAAGATCTTGCATGGAAAACTAGGGTGTTGGATGAAGCTCTCTAAATGGAATTATCCACATAGAACTTTTCCAGTCCTTTAGTTGGAATAGATAGTTGAAACAGATTGAAAAATCATTTGACATCTGTTTTAGATTAGGCCTTTGTAGTTTAGCTAATTTTTGTGGTCTTATTTATTCATAAAGTGAATTTCACTGGTAACCAGTTCCCATATACTAAATGTAAAGGCTTCTTGATTGTGAGATAAGAACACATTAATATGTCCTGGGAAACCAATGGGGGAATGTCTGAACGCAAATTTATTTTATTAGTTCCACATTATTTGTGGGCTTTCAAAGATAGTTTAGTTTTTTATTATTTGACCCATTTTGTTTTTAGTCATCCATGGAATATCTTTTTTTTTTTTTCCCATATCACCATTTCTTATTTGTCCTAGTTTAATGTTTGTAACAGAGTGCTTTTCCTCTGTACACTAGACCCGGGGGTATCACTGTGAGTAATATTACAAATCTACCAATTTTAGTGGTATTATATGCTTTTGTTTTCTTTGGTGACCTACAATCAGTAAAAAAATACAGTTATAACAATTGGACCTCAAAAATCACTAAAAATTACTGAAACTGGTGGCAGTGTCCCCCCTATACCCTATTTTTTATACATAAAACATCCTTAACCCCTTTGGCCACCATGTAGATCAGTTCCATTGTGAAGGGTTAAAGGAACACTAAACACCTTGTAATAACAATACATTTCTCTTGTCTCCCTTTAGAATAATAACATATCAGCCAAGTCTAAACAAATTACCTTATTCATTGCACCAAATGTTTTTCAAAAGTAAAATATCACCCTTCACTTGCCTTATTTACAGGGAGTGCAGAATTATTAGGCAAGTTGTATTTTTTGAGGATTCATTTTATTATTGAACAACAACCATGTTCTCAATGAACCCAAAAAACTCATTAATATCAAAGCTGAATAGTTTTGGAAGTAGTTTTTAGTTTGTTTTTAGCTATAGCTATTTTAGGGGATATCTGTGTGTGCAGGTGACTATTACTGTGCATAATTATTAGGCAACTTAACAAAAAACAAATATATACCCATTTCAATTATTTATTTTTACCAGTGAAAACCAATATAACATCTCAACATTCACAAATATACATTTCTGACATTCAAAAACAAAACAAAAACAAATCAGTGACAATATAGCCACCATTTCTTTGCAAGGACACTCAAAAGCCTGCCATCCATGGATTCTGTCAGTGTTTTGATCTGTTCACCATCAACATTGCGTGCAGCAGCAACCACAGCCTCCCAGACACTGTTCAGAGAGGTGTACTGTTTTCCCCTCCTTGTAAATCTCACATTTGATGATGGACCACAGGTTCTCAATGGGGTTCAGATCAGGTGAACAAGGAGGCATGTCATTAGATTTTCTCTTTTTATACCCTTTCTTGCCAGCCCACGCTGTGGAGTACTTGGACGCGTTTGATGGAGCATTGTCCTGCATGAAAATCATGTTTTTCTTGAAGGATGCAGACTTCTTCCTGTACCACTGCTTGAAGAAGGTGTCCTTCCAGAAACTGGCCAGTAGGACTGGGAGTTGAGCTTGACTACATCCTCAACCCGAAAAGGCCCACAAGCTCATCTTTGATGATACCAGCCCAAACCAGTACTCCACTCCACCTTGCTGGCGTCTGAGGTCGGACTGGAGCTCTCTGCCCTTTACCAATCCAGCCACGGGCCCATCCATCTGGCACATCAAGACTCACTCTCATTTCATCAGTCCATAAAACCTTAGAAAAATCAGTCTTGAGATATTTCTTGGCCCAGTCTTGACGTTTCAGCTTGTGTGTCTTGTTCAGTGGTGGTCGTCTTTCAACCTTTCTTACCTTGGCCATGCTCTTGAGTATTGCACACCTTGTGCTTTTGGGCACTCCATTGATGTTGCAGCTCTGAAATATGGCCAAACTGGTGGCAAGTGGCATCTTGGCAGCTGTACGCTTGACTTTTCTCAGTTCATGGGCAGTTATTTTGCCGCCTTGGTTTTTTCCACACGCTTCTTGCGACCCTGTTGACTATTTTGAATGAAACGCTTGATTGTTCGATGATCACGCTTCAGAAGCTTTGCAATTTTAAGAGTGCTGCATCCCTCTGCAAGATATCTCACTATTTTTGACTTTTCTGAACCTGTCAAGTCCTTCTTTTGACCCATTTTGCCAAAGGAAAGGAAGTTGCCTAATAATTATGCACACCTGATATAGGGTGTTGATGTCATTAGACCACACCCCTTCTCATTACAGAGATGCACATCACCTAATATGCTTAATTGGTAGTAGGCTTTCAAGCCTATACAGCTTGGAGTAAGACAACATGCATAAAGAGGATGATGTTGTCAAAATACTAATTTGCCTAATAATTCTGCACTCCCTTTAGAGAATCCAATCTGGCTTGTAACTAAAGAACACAAGGCTATGGCCCCATATGTATCAAGGTCTGTCGGACCTGATCCGACAGTGCGGATCAGGTCCGACAGACCTCGCTGAATACGGCGAGCAATACGTTCGCCGTATTCAGCATTGCACCAGCAGCTCACAAGAGCTGCTGGTGCAACGCTGCTCCCTGCAGACTCGCAGCCAATAGGCTGCCAGCAGGGGGGTGTCAATCAACCCGATCGTACTCGATCAGGTTGATTTCCGGTGATGTCTGTCTGCCTGCTCAGAGCAAGCGGACAGGTTATGGAGCAGCGGTCTTTGTGACCGCTGCTTCATAACTGCTGTTTCTGGCGAGCTGCAGGCTCACCAGAACACGGGGCATCAAGCTCCATTCGGAGCTTGATAAATATGAACCCTATACATTAGCATTTTGTTAGTATAAACTGCATTGTTCTGCAGTTACCTGTTAAAATCAGTTAGGGACATATATGTAGGTAGGGTTAGCCTTGAGAAACCAGCAATATGCATATTTCAATTCTGTGAATAAGAAAATCCACATTTTTTTTTAATGACATGGTACGTATATTACAAAAATGTTTTACTATGTATAAGTGAACATTTTATATTGCAATTTCAAGTCGTTCTTGGGATCACTCAAACTCTAGACTGAATACACATACCCCGCCATATGTAATAAACCCCTCCCCTTGACCTTGCAAAGACACTCTCAGGACTGCCTGGGTTCTGCCCCTTATATTTGGTACTTGGTTAACAGTTTAACATTTTGAAAGCTAGGCATTATATATCTAACAATGTTAGAAAATATCTGGGAATAATATTTTTCTTCTGCTTCCCAGAATATTAAAAAAATTATAAAGTATCTTTGTATTTGTCTTTCCTCTCTTGCTCCTAAAATGTGCTATAAACAAAGTACAATGCAATAGATTCATTCATGTTTTTGTTATTGCCAAATTGCAGAATGAAATATGAGCAAATCTACATGGAATCATAGCACAGCCCCAGGAGATAAAAAGTTGATAGTAACAGGAACCCATGTCTATTGTAAGGCAAAACATACTAAACTGCTTCTTGGCTTGTTAATGGATAATGTTCCCTAGTGGGTTATTGGCTACAAGAACTGACATAAGTTGTCCCTCATCATAATAGAACCAGGTTTGCTGATGAGTATTTTGGTCCTTTAAAAAAAAAAAGTCACCCTTCACAGCAATGAACGAACATGGAACTCTATGAGATTGCAATATAAAAATGTAATTATTGTATTATTTATTTTACCTTCTTTAGTTTAACGTCTGAAAATTGTGTTTTTTTATTAAATTCTGTGATTTTGAAGTATACCTTGCAGACTTTACAAGATATATTACATATATATCCCTATCCATTCTCAGAAGTGACAAGATAAGATGCTGCATAACAATACAAGTTTTGATAATAAAATGACAAATTAGGCAAATAGTGAAGGTAGTTTGTTTATTAAGATGGTATTATACTTAAAAATGTTAACACTTGGTAGATTAATTCATTTATTGCTACTTATAACAATTGTAAGTACAATATGTCCCTTTAATTGGACACAAAACCCCAATTTTTAATTGCATGGTTCAGATAGAGCATACACTTTCAAACAACTTTCCATTTTACTTCCATTATCAAATTTACTTAATTCTCTTGGTGTCCTTTGTTGAAGGAGCAGCAATTCACTATGTGGAGTCTAGCTGAACACACTGGGGGAGCCAATAAGGTGAGGCATATACAGAATGTGCAGCCACCAATCAGCAACTAACTTCAGTAGTGCATTGCTGCTCCTGAACCTACTTAGGTATACTGTTCAGCAAAGGTTACCAAGAGAACAAAGCAAATGAGATCATCGAAACACATTGGAAAATTGTTTGAAATTGCATGCTGTATCTGAATTCTGAAAGTTTAATTATGACTTTACTGTCCCTTTAAGGTAATCATACTGCACATGAATAATGTATACATTGGGATGGAGCCTCTACATAATTAGACATGGTAACAGTAGATTTAACCAAAAAAGTACCACAATTACTGTCAATGTTCTGAGGGCAACTCTGAAAAGTAATTAGCTTCCGCTTTGTCTCTGTCTTGGATAAAACTTCCTGAGGCCCAGAGAAAGCTATTGGCCCTGTGACTGCGTGAATCTAGGAGAGAATTTGTATTGTGCGAGCAATCTTACTGGTCCTCAGGATAAACAACAAAAATACAGCTCTGAGCCATTCTACCTCTTTCATCCTTAATCTTCACTGACAAAATTATTCTGCTGAAAAGAATAAAAAAAAATCAAAGGCACAGAATAAAAAAAGATTAAGAAATGGGGAATTCAGTCTAAGAAAGCTCAGCTTTCACCACTCAGAAAATCAAGACTCAACTATATCTAGAACAGAAATAAAGGGAATTCTATGGATTCTCAAATGAATGACATTACATGTCAGATCAATGTGCAATGTCAAGCTTGGTAATAGCAAAAAAAACTGTTTAGTGACACATTATTAAACGGACATTGCAGTTATAAATCAATATGAAAGTGCTGTTAAAAGAACACTGAACACCTTGAGACTTTAATAAAACAGATTTTGTTATGTGTAGTAAAACAACTTTGCAATATACATTCATGATTTATTATGTCCGCTTTTTGTATAATTTAGTCTGAATATTGTAGGTTTTCTAATTCTCAGCATAAAGAAAAACAAGAGAAGGACACAAATCCCTCTAAGTGCAATATGTTAAAACCAATAGGAATGTATTAGTACTAATACACACTCACACTTAAAACCCTCAAACGATATGAGGTATGAAAAGGCATATAAAACATCAGATTCCTCACAACGGAACCAGTAAGAGTTACAGAGCGTCCAGGAAGTCTCCCACAATCCAGGCAAAGTGTCCGATATGAATGTGGAGTCAGTTCAGCAAAGTGTCTTATACGAATATAAAAGCACACATCAATGTTAAAATAACCGCCACTATACCGCATCAGCTATACGATGTGTAGCCGGCTCTGATACAGCTGACCATAGTGACGTCAAGATGGTGGGCGTGGCCTATTTCTATTTCTCAGACCTGAAAAAACACCCTGCAAATGTATCAAGGCTAACCCTGCTACATAAATGTTCTTACTATGCCTTAAAGGGATATTAAACACTAAGGGCCAGATTAAAAGTGGAGTGTTATTTTACTCTCCTGTTCGAGTGTTAGCTGCGCTAGAAGTAAGCTTTTTGCAAACGGCAGGTACCGCTTGTATTGTCAGTTTAAAATAAACTGCTTTCGCTCACACACTAACCTGACAAGTGCAAAAAGCCGAACTTGCAATACTGCACGTGTGATAACGTATTTCCCCATAGAAGTCAAAGGAACCAAAAAAGTGGGAAATAAACTAACACGCTATTTACAGACAAACCTGATCGCGTATTCTCAAGTGCGCTAACCTGATATGAAAATATGAATATTTCACATTCCAATGTTCTTCACATAGAAGAATATGTTCTATTTAGTCATAAATACATATTTCTGATTTTTTTTTGGTATACATGATTATATATCGGTGTAAATATATACAGATATATATATATATATATAGGAATATCTATTTATAAATACTTACAACATATTCTGCTATGTGCAGAACATTGGAATGTGAAATATTGACAGTAAATACACAGTATAACACTTTATTAAAAATTAATATTGACAACCCCATGTTCACAATACTCATGTATTGATTATTTATTAATAGACTAAATAAGCTTATCTTTTATCTGGGACACAGATATAGGCTCTACAGTATGGTTGGACTACTCTTCTTTATCTTTGTCACTGGACTGGCGGGATACACCAATAACTTAATTTCTGTGGAGAGTGAATGACTCACTTTTACGCCACCCCCCGATATTACAAATTTTAACTACCACTTTACAAGAATACTTCTAGCACTGCACCCCTCACCCTCTGGGGAGCTCATAAGGCCATAATAAGAGGCGAATGTCTCAAACAAAAAGCAACCCTGAAATTTTTTTATGACAAATTACACAAATTAGAACACAAAAACTCCTCAAACCCTCTCCTCTTTATTAGGTTCCAGAAAATAATTAAACACTTTACTGACTAGAGGCTCAGCGAAAAGCCCTCTTCCTTAAAAATACATATTTCTATGAAGGCAACAAGATTGGCCCGAAACTAGCTAGAACACTTAAAACCAGACAAATAACTTATATATACAAAAACTAAAATCACCAACAACGTTATACACATATGATAGCAATGGAATAGCCAATGTCCTCATGGACTACTACAAACAATTATACAACCTAAAAACCGACTCCTCACTAGAACACTTAACGCTAATTACTAATTATATATAAGATGCCAAACTAAAACAGACTTCCCCCCTCCACAGCAGAAAAACTAGATGAAACTATCTCACCTTCAGAGGTCAAAGTAGCTAAAAAAGATCTATCCAAAATTCCGGGACCTGATATGAAAATATAGGGCAAAAGCTTGGCAAATTGCATTAACATAGTTTTAAATTACATATTCCCCACAGACCAAGTCAGTTTTGTTCCGCGTTGGGAGAAAAGAGATAACACAATAAGAGCTGTTACTCTAATGTCTTACGCAAAGCTCTTCAACTTAAAATTGGTGTTCATCGCCACCAACGCAGAGAAAGCATTTGACCGCACCAACTGGGCACTCCTGAAACAAACACACAGCTTTCAGATTTGGCCCTCCCATGCTATTGCGTGCCTTTGGACTCTACATGTCTCAGCGAAAGTTAAAATCAATGGGCTATTGGAAGTTTATTGTAGGCTAGAGGGTGTTTATATTTTGGGGGGGCTTTTTTATTTTTATAGGGCTATTAGATTAGGTGTAATTGTTTTTATTTTTGATAAGTTTGTTTATTTTTTGGTAATCTTAGTGTTTTTTATTTTTCGTGATTTTAGTGTTTATTATTTTTGGTAAACTTCGATTATTTCATTTTTGTCGTAGTGTTAGGTTTTTTAAATTTTTAATTTAGATATTTTAATTGGTATTTTTTTTATTTTATTAGATTAGTTATGTTAGGTTAATTTATAGTTTAATGTTAGGTTTATATTTATTTCAGAGGTAAGTTTTTATTTATTTAAATAGAGTTATATTGTAATTTTAATTTAAAGTTAGGGGGGGTTTAGGTTTAGGGGTTAATAGTTTAATTTAGTGTTTTACAATGGTGGTGGGGGCTGGCGGTTAGGGGTTAATAGTTTTATTTAGTGATGAGATGTGGGAGGCCAGAGGATTAGGAGTTAAGACCTTTATTTAGTGGCGGTGATGTCGGGGGGCGGCGGAATAGAGGTTAATAGCTTTTATTAGTGACGGCGATGTCGGGGGCAGCAGATTAAGGGTTAATAACTTTATTAAAGTGGCGGCGATGTCTGGGAGGGGCGTTATAGGGGTTAATAACTTTATTATAGTGTCGGTGTTGTTGGGAGCGGCGGAATAGGGGTTAATAACTTTATTATAGTGACGGCGATGTCGGGGGCGACGGATTAGGGGTGTTTAGACTTAGGGTCTATTTTAGGTTTAAACTTAACTTTTTTTCCCCATAGACATCAATGGGG
Source organism: Bombina bombina (assembly GCF_027579735.1). Taxonomy (NCBI): domain Eukaryota; kingdom Metazoa; phylum Chordata; class Amphibia; order Anura; family Bombinatoridae; genus Bombina; species Bombina bombina. The sequence goes on from NC_069499.1 coordinate 951,199,327, forward strand.
TTGCGTTACGGCGATTGCTATTCCGCCCTTCAGGTGTTAGTTTTTTTTTTCTTACACTCTCTCCCCATTGATGTCTATGGGGGAAAGCATGCACGAGCACGTATTCTAAGCCCTTGGCTTTTGTGCGGTATAGAGCTTAACGCCACCATATCACACGCACAAGGAGGCTTTTCAGAAATTCGTAATGGCAGCGATATGGAGAGCGAAAAAGCGCAACTTTTGTTGCTTTTGTTTCGCACCCTGTATAGCACAAAACTCATAATCTAGGTGTTTGACATTTGTCAGAAAATAGTCTACTATTCATTTGAAAATATTTCTAAGTGCTTTTGCTTTATTTTTTTATTATGTATTTATTAATTATGTTATTCTACTGTGTGTAGTGGTCCTTTAAAAAGCAGGGAAATTCCTGACTTAAACTGTCCCCACCCCCCTTGGAAGCTTTGCATGGCATTATCAATAATTACATCATTGATAACACCATCATTGACATCACTTGTGAAAATGATATACGTGTGTGTATATATATATATATACAGTTTGTGCAGCAATATATTAAAAATATATTCGTTGATGAGTACACTGCTTTGTATAAATGTATGTATTTATACATGTAAGCACATGCCATGTATAGAGTGGCTGCCATGACCCCCCTCAGCCCTTGGCCCTGGTGCCACTGTACCTGCTGCACCAATGGTAGTTCTGCCCCTGATGTCATGCAAAGCTCCCATGGGGGGGGAGTGGGGCAGTTTAAGTTAGGAATTTCCTTGTAAGATAGAAAACTTAAAGGGACATGACACCCACATTTTTTCTTTCATGATTTAGAAAGAGAATGCAATTTTAAACATCTTTCTAATTTACTTATATTATCTAATTTGTTTATTCTCTTGATATTCTTTGCTGAAAAGCATATCTAGATATGCTCAGCAGCTGCTGATTGGTTGCTGCACATAGAAGCCTCGTGTGATTGGCTCACCATGTGCATTGCTTTTTCTTCAACTAAGGATATCTAAAAAATGAAGCAAAATAAATAATAGAAGTAAATTGTAATGTTGTTTAAATTTATATTCTCTATCTGAATCATGAAAGAAAGATTTTGGGTTTAGTGGCCCTTTAAGCTATTGGCTGATTGGCTGTTCCAATCAGCCAATAGAATGTGAGCTCAATCCTATTGGCTGATTGGATCAGAGAATAGGATTGAACTTAAATCCTATTGGCTGATTGCATCAGCCAATAGGATTTTTCCTACCTAAATTCCGATTGGCTAATAGGATTCTATCAACCAATTGGAATTGAAGGGACGCCATCTTGGATGAAGGAACCTTCATTCTTCAGTCGCCGTCGGATGGAAGAGGATGCTCCGCGTTGGATGTCTTCAAGATGGACCCGCTCCGCTCCAGATGGAAGAAGATAGAAGATGCCGCCTGGATGAAGACTTCTGCCGGTCTGGATGTCCTCTTCTGGCCGGATTGGATGAAGACTTCTGCCCCTCTGGAGGTCCACTTGTGCCCGGCTGGGTGAAGACGTCTCAAGGTAGTGTGATCTTCAAGGGGGTAGTGTTAGGTTTTATTAAGGGGGGATTGGGTGGGTTTTAGAGTAGGGTTGGGTGTGTGGGTGGTGGGTTTTAATGTTGGGGGGTTATTGTATTTTTTTTTACAGGTAAAAGAGCTGATTACTTTGGGGCAATGCCCCGCAAAAGGCCCTTTTAAGGGCTATTTGTAATTAAGTATAGGGTAGGGAATTTTATTATTTTGGGGGGCTTTTTATTTTATTTATTTATTAGGTGTAATTAGCTTAAAAAAATTGTAATTATTTTTTTATTTTCTGTAATTTAGTGTTTGTTTTCTTTGTACTTTAGTTTATTTAATTTAATTGTAATTAATTGTAGGTAGTTTATGTAATTCATTTAATGATAGTGTAGTGTTAGGTGTAATTGTAATTTAGGTTAGGTTTTATTTTACAGGTTAATTTGTATTTATTTTAGCTAGGTAGTTATTAAATAGTTAATAACTATTTAATAACTATTGTAACTAGTTAAAATAAATACAAAGTTGCCTGTAAAATAAAAATAAACCCTAAGCTAGCTACAATGTAACTATTAGTTATATTGTAGCTAGCTTAGGGCTTATTTTACAGGTATTTAGTTTTAAATAGGAATAATTTAGTTAATTATAGTAAATTTATTTAGATTTATTTAAATTATATTTAAGTTAGGGGGTTGTTAGGGTTAGGGTTAGACATAGGTTTAGGGGTTAATAAATGTAATATATATTAGCGGCGACATTGGGGTCGGCAGATTAGGGGTTAATAAATGTAGATAGGTGTTGGCGATGTTAGGGATGGCAGATTAGGGGTTAATAAAATTTAACTAGTGTTTGCGATGCGGGAGTGTGGCAGTTTAGGGGTTAATATATTTATTACAGTGGCGGCGATGTCCGGTCGGCAGATTAGGGGTTAAAAAATTTAGTGTTTCCGATGTGGGGGGGGGGGGCCTCGGTTTAGGGGTTAATAGGTAGTTTATGGGTGTTAGTGTACTTTGTAGCACTTTAGTTAAGAGTTTTATCTTACGGCGTTAGCCATAAAACTCTTAACTACTGACTTTTAAATGCGGTAGGAGTCTGGACAAGATAGGGTCTACCACTCACTTTTTCAAGCAATTGTAATACTGGCGTTAGGAAAATCCCATTAAAAAGATAGGATACGCAATTGACGTAAGGGGATTTGCGGTATGCGAAAATCGCGGCAAAAAAGTGAGCGGTACACCTGTACCTGTCTGACTTGTAATACCAGCGGGCGTTAAAAAGCAGCATTGGGACCCCTCAATGCTGCTTTTTAAGGCTAACGCAAGACTCGTAATCTAGGCGTATGTTTTTATGTATGTATGTGTGTGTGTGTGCGCGCATCTGTGTATGTATGTGTGTATGATTGAATGTATGTGTGTGAGAGTCTGTGTATGTATGTGTGTGTGTGTTTGTATGTATGTATATGTGTGTGTGTTTATGTATGTATGTATATGTGTGTGTATGCATGTATGTGTGTGCATGTATTTATGTGGGTATGTATGCATGTGTGTGTATGTATGTGTGTGTATTTATGTATGTGTGTATGTGTAGACCTACACAAGACTGGAATAGACTATAAGACCATCGCCAAGCAGCTTGGTGAGAAGGTGACAACAGTTGGTGCGATTATATGCAAATGTAAGAAACAAAAAATAACTGTCAATTTCCCTCGGTCTGGGGCTCCATTCAAGATCTCACCTCATGGAGTTTCAATAATCATGAGATTGGTGAGAAATCAGTCCAGAACAACATGGGAGGATCTTGTCAATGATCTCAAGGCAGCTGGGACCATAGTCACCAAGAAAACAATTAGTAACACACTACGCCGTGAAAGACTGAAATCCTGTAGAGCCCACATTGTCTCCCTGCTCAAGAAAGCACATGTACAGGCCTGTCTGAAGTTTGCCAATGAACATCTGAATGATTCAGAGGAGAGCTGGGTGAAAGTGTTGTGGTCAGATGAGACCTAAATCGAGATCTTTGGAATCAACTCAACTTGCCGTGTTTGGAGGAGGAGGAATGCTGCCTATGACCCCAAGGACTCCATCCCCCATCGTGAAACATGGAGGTGGGAAAATTATGCTTTGTGGGTGCTTTTCTGCTAAGGGGACAGGACAACTTCATTGCATCAAAGGGACGACGGATGGGGCCATGTACCCTCAAATCTTGGGTGAGAACCTCCTTCCCTCAGCCAGGGCATTGAAAATGGGTAATGGATGGGTATTCCAGCATGACAATGACCCAAAACACACGCCAAGGCAACAAAGTAGTGGCTCAAGAAGAAGCACATTAAGGCCTGGAGTGGCCTAGCCAGTCTCCAGACCATAATCCCATAGAAAATCTGTGGAGGGAGCTGAAGGTTCGAGTTGCCAAACGTCAGCCTCAAAACCTTAATGACTTGGAGAGGGTCTGCAAAGAGGAATGGGACAAAATCCCTCCTGAGATGTGTGCAAGCCTGGTGGCCAACTACAAGAAATGCCTGACCTCTGTGATTGCCAACAATGGTTTTGCAGCCAAGTACTAAGTCATGTTTTGCAAAGGGGTCAAATACTTATTTCACTCATAAAAAAGCAAATCAATTTATAACTTTTTTTTAAAATACGTTTTTCAGGATTTTTTGTTGTTGTCCTGTCTCTCACTGTTCAAATAAACCTACCATTAAAATTATAGACTGATAATTTCTTTGTCAATGGGCAAACGTACAAAAACAAAATTTATGCTTACCTGATAAATATATTTCTTTCTTGACACAGTGAGTCCACGGGATTATCAATTACTGTTGCCAGCAGGAGGAGGCACAGAGCACCACAGCAGAGCTGTTAAGTATCCCTTCCCTTCCCACAAACCCCAGTTATTTGACCGAAGGAAAGGAGAAAAAGGAAATAACACAAGGTGCAGAGGTGCCTTTGGTTTATATAACAAAAACTGTCTGAAAAACAGGGAGGGCCGTGTACTCACCGTGTCAAGAAATAAATAAATTTATCAGGTAAGCATAAATTTTGATTTCTTTCTAATGACATGGTGAGTCCACGGGATCATCAATTACTGTTGGGAATCAATACCCAAGCTTGAGGACACAGATGATAAGGGAGGGCAAGACAGGTAACCTAAACAGAAGGCACCTTTCTCCCAAAAGTGTCAAATCTATAGAATTTAGAAAAAGTGTGAAAAGAAGACCAAGTCGCTGTCTTACAGATCTGATCAACAGAGGCCTAATTCTTGAAGGCCCAAGAGGAAGACAACGGCCTGGTAGAATGAGCTGTAATTCTCTCAGGAGGCTGCTGTCCAGCAGTCTCATACAGTGAAGTGATCTTTAGTCACCTGCAAATAGAATTTAAGAGCATGCACAATGTCTAGGTTGTGTAATAAACGTTCCTTATGAGAAGGATTAGGACAGAAAGAAGGAACAGCAATTTCCTGATAAATATTTTTGTCCAAAACAACCTTAGGAAGAAACCCAAACATGGTAGGAAGAATTGCCTTATCCGAATGAAAAATCAGATAAGGAGAATCACACTGCAAGACTGAAAGTTCAGAAACTCTCTGAGCAGAAGAAATAGCAGTAAGAAACCAAACCTTCCAAGATAATAACTTAATATCTATGGAACGCATAGCCTCAAATGGAGCCTGTTGTAAAACTCTAAGAAAAAGGTTAAGACTCCAAGGTGGAGCAACCCAGGCCTGATTCTGACCAGGAGCTGACAAAAGGATTGGACATCCGACATGTCCGCCAGATGCTTATGCATCAGAATGGATAGAGCAGAAATCTGCCCCTTGAGGGTACTGACAGCTAATCCCTTCTCCATACCTTCCTGGAGAAAAGACAAGATCCTTGGGATTCTTACCTTAGCACAAGAATACCCTTTAGACTCACACCAATAAAGATATTTACACCATATCTTATGATAAATCTTTCTCGTAACAGGCTTACGAGCCTGCACCATGGTCTCGATGACCGATTCAGAAAAACCCCATTTAGCTAAAATCAAGCATTCAATCTTCAAGCATTCAGCTTCAGAAAAGTGAGATTTGGATGAAGGAAGGGACCCAGAAGTAGAAGGTCCTTCCTTGATGGAGGCATAAACAACATGTCCACTAGATCTGCATACCAGATCCTGCAAGGCCACGCAGGAGCTATTAGAATCACTGACGTTCTCTCCTGCTTTATCTGGTGATGACTCGCGTAAAGAGAGCAAATGGAGGGAAGAGGAATGCCAACCTGAAGTTCCAAGGAACTGCTAGAGCATCTATCAGAGAGGCTTGAGGATCTCTCAACCTCGAACCATACTTTGGAAGCTTGGCGTTCTGACAAGACACCATCAGGTTCAACTCTGGTAACCCCCATTTGGTTGTTAAACTGGTGAACACCTCCGGATGGAGTTCCCACTCCCTAGGATGTAAAGTCTGTCTGCTCAGAAAATCTGCTTCCCAATTGTCCACTCTTGGAATGTGGATGGCAGATAGACAGCAATTGCGAGCCTCCACCCACTGGATGATCTGTGCCACCTCTTTCATGGCTAAGGAACTCTGAGTTCCCTCTTGGTGGTTGATGTAGGCCATTTAGGTTATATTGTCCATCTGAAATCTGATGAACCTTGCTAGGGCCAGTTGAGGCCAAGCCATCAATGCATTGGAAATCGCTCTCTACTCCAGAATGTTTATGGGGAGAGCATATTCCTCCTGAGACCACAGTCCTTGCACCTTCAGCAAGTTCCAGACTGCTTCCCAACCCCACAGGCTGGCATCCATGGTCACAATTATCCAAGAAGGTCTTTGAAAATATGTCCCCTGGGACAGATGTATCTGAGACAGCCACCACTATTCTTTGAGATAGATCTGTATAGTCCCCATTCCACTGAGCGAGCATGCATAGCTGCAGAGGTCTCAAATGAAATCGAGCAAACCAAACTATGTCCATGGAAGCCACCATCAACCCTATTACCTCCATGCACTGGGCTACTGATGGTAGAGTTGCTGACTGTAGGGACAGGCAAGCGGACAAAATCTTGTTTCTTCTGACCTCCGTCAGAAACATTTTCATAGCTAGAGAATCCATAATGGTTCCTAAGAAGGTCACTCTTGTAGTTGGAACCAAGGAGCTTTTTTCCAGATTGATCTTCCAACCGTGGGAATGAAGAAAAGCCAGCAGAGTCTTTGTATGGGATTCTGCTAACTGAAAGGATGGCGCATGAACCAGAATGTCATCTAGATAAGGAGCCACAGCAATTCCCTGAGATTGAATCACTGCCAATAGAGCTCCCAGGACCATTGAGAAAATCCTGGGAGCTGTGGCAAGGCCAAATGGAAGTGCTACAAATTGAAAGTGTTTTTCTAGATAGGCAAACCTCAGATATTTGTGATGATCCCTGTGAATGGGAACATGTAGGTACGCATCCTTCAGGTCTATGGTTGTCATGAATTGACCCTCTTGAATCAGAGGCAGAATGGAACGAATAGTCTCCATCTTGAAGGATGGTACTCTGAGGAACATGCTTAGTTACTTAAGATCTAGAATGGGCCTGAAAGTTTAAGTGAAAAGAGAAAGTCTGCCCCCTACTTGATCCGGTCCCAGATTGGGGGCCACCACTTCTTGCTGACTTGGACTTGGATTGCTTCTTAAGCCAAGCCTGACCAGGTTTCCACAAGGGCTTGGGCTGCTCCTGTTTGGTAGAGTCCTGGGCAGACTTACCTCTGAAGTTACGAAAGGAACGAAAATTATTCTGACGTCCCTTAATCTTGTTCTTCTTATCTTGGGGCAGAAAAGAGCCTTTACCACCCGTAATATCGGAAATAGTTTCTGCTAATGCCGGCCCGAACAAGCTCTTTCCCTTGTAAGGTATAGCCAAAAGTTTAGACTTGGAAGAAACATCAGCAGACCAGGATTTAAGCCATAAGGCCCGGCAGGCCTATATAGGGAAACCAGAAATTTTGGCTCCCAACTTGATGACCTGTAAGGAAGCATCAGTAATAAGAGCATTAGCTAACTTTAGAGTCTTCATTTTATCCTGAATCTCCTCCAAGGGAGTTTCCATCTGTAATGAAGCAGACAAGGTGTCAAACCAGTAAGCTGCCACACTGGTTACAGTATCAATGCATACCGCTGGTTGCCATTGAAACCCTTGCTGAGTATATATCTTCTTTAGATATGCCTCCAGCTTTTTCTCCACGGGATCTTTGAAAGAGCAACTATCCTCTATAGGAATAGTAGTTCTGTTTGCCAAAGTAGAAATGACCCCTTCCACTTTGGGGACCGACTGCCAGGATTCCTTGATCCTTGAATCTGCGACCGGAAACATTTTTATAAAAACAAGAGAAGGGGAAAAAGGTATCCCTGGTCTCTCCCATTCCCGGGTAATAATTTTGGTGGCCCGGTCAGGGACTGGCAATACCTCCTCAGGAGCTGAGACATCAAAATATCTATTTAATTTACTAGATTTTTTTAGGATTGAATACGATAGGTACCTCAGAGTCATCCAAGGTAGCTAAAACCTCCTTTAATAAGACACAGAGGTGTTCAAGCTTGAACATTTCAGCATTGGCAGCAGGATTTACACTATCCACATCTGAGAGTTCTCCCTCAGAGGCTACTGAAGTATCTTCCTCTTCTGTATGAGAAGGAGAAACCTAAATAGCCTGAGATGGATCAGATACCCCATTGTCTAACTCAACAATCTTCCTCTTATGCTTTCCTTGCAGCATTGGGATGGCTGCTAAAGCCTCAGAAACAGCTGAAGGGACCTGGGCCGCAATATCTTTCAACACCATTCTTTCGGGCAAAAGAGAGGAAGCACAGGGCACTAAGTGAGACGCTGGAACAAATTGGGACATTTGTGGAGAAGACTGTGGCATCGGTTGATCAGCATCCACTTGAAAGAATGGTGGCTCAGAATCAAACAGTCTACAGGGAGTGCAGAATTATTAGGCAAGTTGTATTTTTGAGGATTAATTTTATTATTGAACAACAACCATGTACTCAATGAACCCAAAAGACTCATTAATATCAAAGCTGAATAGTTTTGGAAGTAGTTTTTTAGTTTGTTTTTAGTTATAGCTATTTTAGGGGGATATCTGTGTGTGCAGGTGACTATTACTGTGCATAATTATTAGGCAACTTAACAAAAAACAAATATATACCCATTTCAATTATTTATTTTTACCAGTGAAACCAATATAACATCTCAACATTCACAAATATACATTTCTGACATTCAAAAACAAAACAAAAACAAATCAGTGACCAATATAGCCACCTTTCTTTGCAAGGACACTCAAAAGCCTGCCATCCATGGATTCTGTCAGTGTTTTGATCTGTTCACCATCAACATTGCGTGCAGCAGCAACCACAGCCTCCCAGACACTGTTCAGAGAGGTGTACTGTTTTCCCTCCTTGTAAATCTCACATTTGATGATGGACCACAGGTTCTCAATGGGGTTCAGATCAGGTGAACAAGGAGGCCATGTCATTAGATTTTCTTCTTTTATACCCTTTCTTGCCAGCCACGCTGTGGAGTACTTGGACGCGTGTGATGGAGCATTGTCCTGCATGAAAATCATGTTTTTCTTGAAGGATGCAGACTTCTTCCTGTACCACTGCTTGAAGAAGGTGTCTTCCAGAAACTGGCAGTAGGACTGGGAGTTGAGCTTGACTCCATCCTCAACCCGAAAAGGCCCCACAAGCTCATCTTTGATGATACCAGCCCAAACCAGTACTCCACCTCCACCTTGCTGGCGTCTGAGTCGGACTGGAGCTCTCTGCCCTTTACCAATCCAGCCACGGGCCCATCCATCTGGCCCATCAAGACTCACTCTCATTTCATCAGTCCATAAAACCTTAGAAAAATCAGTCTTGAGATATTTCTTGGCCCAGTCTTGACGTTTCAGCTTGTGTGTCTTGTTCAGTGGTGGTCGTCTTTCAGCCTTTCTTACCTTGGCCATGTCTCTGAGTATTGCACACCTTGTGCTTCTGGGCACTCCAGTGATGTTGCAGCTCTGAAATATGGCCAAATATGGGCATCTTGGCAGCTGCACGCTTGACTTTTCTCAGTTCATGGGCAGTTATTTTGCACCTTGGTTTTTCCACACGCTTCTTGCGACCCTGTTGACTATTTTGTTTTTTTAAATATTTTTTATTGATTTTTTTACACATCAGACAAAATCAGCACATCAATATAGCCTATACAATTATATTCATTGCCTTGTCTCATAATTAAAATTAAACTACTGTAAAAATAAAATATGGTTGTATCATAAATTGCACTGATAAAGACAAACAATCTTTACATTTTCAAACTCTATAATATATAGCTGATCTGCTCTCAGCCAGCTAGTAGCTAATTTTTGCATGAGAAGAAAAAAAATAACAAACAAAAACGCTCAAGAAACGAGCATGGCAAACATTCCATTTTTCCTACTCTATCCTCCAACACTCTATGTGAATTGAATTATATAACATTTTCCTCTTTCAGATCGTTAAGGTATACATACTAATAGATGAATGTGTAGTGCTACACTAGCCCCTTGAGCTTATCACTTTTTCTATCCTCTCCTTTCCTCCCTTCTCTCTCCTTCTTTGAGAGACCTAGAAGAAATGTAGATTACATTCCAATAACCTTGTTCCTGGATTATAGTATTTGAGGGTGAGAAAAGCCCCCTACTGCCTATCTGTAAGCATTTATTATTTTGTTTTAATCCTTATTGGTTACTATCTTATTTCTGTCTCTCCAAGAAGTTTAGATATATCAGAGAAACAGGAGGGAATGGGAGAGAGAAAAAAAAAAAAAAAAAAAAGGAGGGGGAAAATCCCGTACCAACAACGAAGGTTAAAGGGGGTGACCATGATATCCATCCTAAGGAGACCAAGCTCTCGGGAATCTTCCTAGTTCTATCTGTTGTTTCAGCCAGTTGGAGGCTTTACATAAGGATAAAGCCTGCCTCTGTATTTCCAACGGAAGAGACATTATGTATTTCTCCCATTTCTTAAAAAATTTAGCCAATTGTTTAGGATTTGTGGCTTTTAAATTGTATTGTTCAAAGGTCATTTGATATTGTATTTCCATAAGGAAGTCGCTAAATCTAGGGGCTTTTAATCCTTTCCAATTTTTCAGAATTAGATTTCGCCCCACCAGAATAAGTAGATTAATGAATCTGTGGTTATTGGGAATTGAGGTATGCTTACTCAAGAAAAATATTAAATATTGATTTAATTTAAATTTATTCCCTGTTATCCTGATACCCCAAAAATTGATTTTTTGCCAGAATTGATATATCTTTGGGCATGTCCAGAAACAGTGTACTATATCCGCCTTTTCCTGGTGGCATTTGGGGCATTTCCCTGCATCCTGCCTCCATTTAGCTACTCTAGCAGGTGTAAGATAGGTTCTATTAAGCAATTTCATATGTGACTCTTTCCAAGAATGCATAATTGTGGCACCTGCTACTAGTGTTATGCTCTGGGATATAGTTTCAGTATCTACTCTGATTTGGACTTTAGCCCACTTATATGTCAAATCCTGTATATTTTCTCTACATCGTTGTTTTAAAATTGTATCATACACTCGGGAGATGGTGCTTACCCCTTCCCTGTATTCTCCAATTATTTTCTTAATTTCTTTACTATCCAATTCCAAACCTGTATCTAGCCTTAATTTCTCTATCCAGTGTCTCACCTGCAAGTACGCATAGAAGCTAGATCTAGGAAGATCAAACTGTCGAGCTATTGCCTCAAAAGTTTTCAGTCTTAGATTTTTACCTTCACAGATCTGAATTACCAGTTTCAGTCCCTGTTCAGCCCAGGTTTGAAATGGTGACAAGCCCAATCCTGGTGGAAAATCGGGATTGCCTATGAATGGCAAGAATTCAGATTTCCGATAGTCAATATTCAACTCTTTACCTATTTTTTGCCATGCCTGTATAATAGTTTTAAAAGTGATCATTTGGCATATTGGAACTGGCAATTTATTTGCATTATAATGTAAAATAGCCTGAAGGTTAAAAGGTTTAATTAACATTGATTCCAAACCATAGAATGTAACCAGTTCTTTTTCAGTTACCCAATCTAATGCATATTTACACAAAGCTGCATAGTTATAATATCTGACATTAGGGTAAGCCAAGCCTCCATAAATTCTGGGTAATGTTAATTTAAGCAATGAAGTGCGAGGCTTCTTTCCTTGCCAAATGAAGCGATTAAAACATCTATTCAGAAAGACCAGATCCCTTTTATAGAGAAGCAAGGGAAGGTTTTGAAGAAAATATAACAGTTTGGGAAACAAAATTACCTTGACCACCATAATCCTAGCTGTAATGGATAGAGGTAGATTGCTCCAATTCTGGAGCTTTTTATCCAATTCCTTAATACATCCTTTAAAATTAAGGTCATACCACAAACTAGGATCTTTACTCAGTTTAATACCCAGATATGTGATTTGTGTTGTTTCAGTGAAAGGTAGATTAATTTGCTTATGTGGTTTACTTATCCATATAACTTCTGACTTCTCATAGTTAATTTGATATCCTGAGAATGAGCTAAAGATTGTGAAGAGTCTGATAAGCTTAGGGATCGAGTCTGATAGATCGCTAAGAAAGAGCAAGAGATCATCCGCAAATAAAGATAAAATCAGTTTGTGCCCTCCAATTTGTATACCCTGTAGTTCCCTCCTTAGATAGATTGCCAGGGGTTCAATCGCTAGATTGAATAAAAATGGTGATAGAGGGCAGCCTTGTCGCGTGCCACGTTTCAATATAATCCCTTTTGTAGTTTCCCCATTCACTAAAATTGTGGAGATTGGTTCTCTATATAGTTGTTGAATGAAAGATTGGAAAACCCCTGTTATCCCAAAGTTCTCCAAGGAGGTGAAGAGATGATCCCATATAATCGAATCAAACGCTTTTTCAGCGTCGATTGAAAGAATCGCTAAATCGGGGTTACCGTGATGTTTGTTACCGATTGATTTGTTCCAGTAATAATCTAGTACTAATTGTAATTTTCGTATGTTTTTTACTGGATTTCTACCATTCATAAACCCCGTTTGATCAGGATGTATCATATACCCCAAAGGGGATTTCAATCTATTAGCTAAAATGTGGGTAAGGATTTTATAGTCCTGGTTGAGGAGAGAAATTGGTCTATAAGATGTAGGAAGTTCTGGGTCTTTGCCTTTCTTGTAGATCAAAACAATATTAGATGCAGCGAATAATGGGGACTGTGGTTTGTTACTTATGAAATATTCATTAAATAGTTTACTTAAGATCAAGGGGACCTGATTTGCGAGTATCTTATAAAATTCGGCTGGTAATGCATCTGGCCCAGAAGCTTTTCCCATTTTTAGTTTTTGGATAGCAAGCTTGATCTCTTCCACAGATATAGGTTCATTTAGCCTCAGCAAATCGTGCAACTCTATTTGAGGCAGGCTTATACCTTGCCAAAACTGGACTTTATTCTCAGTATTAATTTGTTTAGATGCATATAGCTCCTGAAAAGTTTGATAAATAGTTTCCCTTATCTCTGTAGGTTCTGTCACCCTAGAATTCCCCCTTTTTAAAGCTGCAATGTAGCTTTTCTGTTGCCTGATTTTGACTATTCTTGCAAGATATTTGGCTGAAATACCCTGCGCACCTGAGTAGAGGGCTTTAAGTTTCTGCTCTTCTACAATCGAGTTTTGTTTAAGAAAAAGATTGTAAAGCAACTTACAGTCTTTGTATTTGTTCCAATGTTCTACCGAGGGCATACTGATGTAGTTGCAATAGCTATTTCTTAATGTATTAGACAGTTGTTCCTCTCGCTTTCTCAGAATTGCTCGCATTCTTATCAGATATGCTTTTATCTCTCCTCTAAATACCGCCTTCGCAGTCTCCCACAATATTTCTGGTTTATCTAGATGGCCCGAGTTTTCCGCTAAGAATTGATTCCACCTATTTTGCATCCATCTTTTAAAATGGACATTGTTTACTAGATAATTCGGGAAGAATATTCTACCTTTTCCAGTAAATACTTTATCATTCAGACCTATTTCTAATGAGATCACTGCGTGGTCGGAGATCACAATATCTTGAATAGCAGTTTCTATATTCATTTTTAACATTTGTCTAGCTATTAAAAAATAGTCAATTCTAGAGAATGAAGTATGTACGTTAGAGACACATGTATACTCTCGTTGGTCAGGGTTTTGTGCTCGCCAAACATCTTGCAGTGCTAGTTTTTGACAGAACCTACGAAGAATCTCTGTTTCCCTTGCTTTTCTTGGAGCAAATTTAGCTTTTGATCTATTCAGAATATGTGAAAAGGCCATGTTGAAATCGCCAGCTACTACAATGTTCTTTCCAATATGTAAAAACAGTTTTATGCTAATATTTTCCCAGAATTCCTTGTCTATCGCGTTTGGGCCATAAACATTACAAAAAACAAAATTAAAACCATTGATCTGTATTTCAAGGATCTGGTATCTCCCATTTGGATCATTATCTACCGAGATTATTTTATGGTTTAGCTTTTTTCGTATTAAGATAATCAGACCTCTTTTAGCCCTATCATAAGGGGTAAACACCACCTCTCCGACCCATTTGCTTTTAAGTTTTATAGCTTCTACTGGCCTAAGATGAGTCTCCTGTAGGAAGACTAAATCTGGTTTTTGCTTTCCTAAATGTTTTAACAGAAGTTTCCTTTTAGCTGGGGATGAGATCCCTCCGCAATTCCAGGAAAGTATTTTAAGTTTGGTCATCTAAAAATACTGTTCAAACAGAAATCTAGGTAAGGGCTCCTAAGGACGAAAAAAAAAAAAAAAATTTTTTATAATAGTTAAAACTCCTATTTTCCCATTCCCCCCTGCGCAACCTGCAACCTGTTTTTCCATGCTTAACATTCAGCATTATTGCCCTACATAGAGTTACATCCATTTCTTATATCTATTTGTGTAGGTAAGGCCCTTATTTATTAGGGGTTCTTATCTTGTGTGCCTCTCAGCTGTTCTGTGTCTAGCTTCTGGCAAAATGCCTTAATTTCTTCAGTTTTGGTGAATGTCAAAGTCTCACCATCTTTGTCAATAATTATTTTCGCCGGGTATATTAATCTTGCTCTTATATTTGCCTTAATTAACTGAGTACAAAATGGTGCCATCTCCCTACGTTTATTTTGAGTCTCTGATGAAAAGTCTTGAAATAACAGTATTCTATTAGATCCTATCATGATGTTATTATTTTTACGATATAATCTGAGTATATGGAATTTGTCCTGAAAATTTAGAAACTTGATTATTACTACCCTAGGCCTTGCCATACCATTTACAATCCCTCTAGGTGCACCTATTCTATGGGCTCTCTCTATAGGCAATCTGACATTCTCAATGGTGCTCCCTACTAATTTAGGGAGCTGGGAGGCTGCAAAGCTTATCAGGTCTTGGTATTCTACTGTTTCAGGAAGGCCAACAACCCTAAGGTTGTTGCGCCTAGACCTGTCCTCTAACTCCTCTAATTTTGAGTGTAAAAATTTAATTTTTGTATCCTGCAAATGGGTCATTTGTTCTTGTATCTCTATTCTATCCTCAGCATCTGAAACCCTGGTTTCTAACTCATTTATACGTGTTGCGAACTGTTTTATTTCATTCGTAGCTGTGGCCATTTCTTGCCTTAAAGCTTCAAATTGTGGCATGATTAAATCAGAGATTTGTTGTATTAGTGGTGTATTATCAGTGGAATTCAGATCTATTTCATTTTGTAAGTGTAAACCTATACTACTTTCATTAGTTTTGAGTTTTTTTTCTTTTGGTTTAGGCGGCATATTTGGTGATAAATTTTTAGAATGTGACATAAACCTTTCCATAAAGCTTATTATCGGTCTATTGTGACCAGAGAAAAAAGACACACAAAAAAAAACCTAGTTGTGTCTTGAATAAGGGTGAAGGAGGGGAAAATATATCCTCTTTACTTATTTCTGTGAGTGGATAAGTAAGTAAACAAGAGATGTCTTCAGAGATCTTGTGTAAAAAATGGTTAAAATGTGTTCCTTTTTACATTTTGGTGACAAACAATACTTAATCAAAATATTACATTAATGTGTGCCAACACGTGCTTTAAACAAATCCTTAAATACTCTTATATGTGAAATCTTAGTTTTAAAAATCAGTGAAAAAAAATAAAAAAATACATTTTTAGTGAAAAAACAAAAAGAGAGGAAAAAAAAAAAGCAAAAAGAAAAAAGAAAGAACCAAAAATGTGAGTAGGAGAGTATAAAGACTCACAGTAGTGAACTGCCGAGAAAAAAAACAGTTGTTTAAAGGTTTACAACTCTATTCCTCTTTCCCCTTCTTCCTCTTCCTCACTTCCCTCACTTCTTAACAGAGCCACTATCTGAATAGCTTAGGCCACTGGTATTCTAAATGTAAATCTAGTGAAAACACAAAATAATCTATTTCTGGGTAGGTTCCTGTTACCAACACAGTTGTACAAAATGAGTATATGATCAGTTCCAGCAGACACAAGTTATAACCATATAGAGAAGTTTATCACTATATAATAGACCCAGTTTCTTATATATTGATATTTTTTCAGCTAGAAAGAATAGATTATTTCTCTGCCACTACCAAAGGCAGAGAAAAAGGAGAAAAAGAGGAGAAAGAAGCAAAAAACAATAGACAGGAGAAGGAGAATACCAAGAGACAAAAAAAGGGAGAAGCTAGGGGAAAAAAGGAGAAAAAGAAGCAAAATTCAGTGTTCAAATCGGACTCTTTAGCTTATTTACGCCAGTCAAACAAGCTATATTTAACTGTATTTCTTATGTTAATAACCAGTCATAAAAGATAACTAAAAAGTTTTTATCTTGATTGAAGATTCATTATGAGGATAATCCCTTTCTAAAGGAGAGTTCCCAAGACCTAGAAATCTTTTTCTTGTATTTAACAGTAAATCATAAGTAATATCCCTCAGAAAAAGACAACTTTTTAGCTTGATTGAAGTTTTCATAGAGGACAGTCCCCACACAGAAAAATCCACAGAAAAGCAAACAGTCTAATGGAGATTGACACAGCAGGTCTCACCGCTTGTACTCTGAACAGTTTTCTTATGGTGTGTGATGCTTAAGATTTCTAACAGAAACTTTACCATCTGTAGCAAGAGAGGGGAGGCTATAAGGTGGCTCGGGCACATAAAGAGCCTTTGTACCTCCGTATATGTTTTTCCAGCTTCTCTCTCCACTCCTCGGCCCCTCTATAAGACCTTTTTAAGCAGTTTCCTTGTGTATGGGACTTTAATATTAGGAGAAGCAGATCTTAACCTTAGGCTGTGAAATAATTCAGTCTATATTTAGACATTTAACCAGGCTTGATAGTTATTTACACCAAGGTGCAGTCTTTTAATAAGCTCAGCCTTAGTATGTTTATATAGGTTCAGCTGTTATTGTCTAACAAGAGAGTGTCTAGGGATAAAACAGACCGTGTCTGTAGTACCTGTTTCCAAATGAGGTCTCCTAGCAGCGGCTCTTTGTCTCACTCTGTTGTTCCTATCCACATAGCAGCTACCTCTTGCTTTCCAGCTAGCTTTCCGGTCTTTCCACAGGTAGATATTAAGGAGCGGCAGATTTGTGAAGTCGCGATTTCGGACACCTCCGCTACCGCAGCCTCCGCTGATACACCAGCTCCTCTGTCCTGTATGGCTGCCGACCGGTGGGTATGTTGCTGCAATTGATGCGTTCTTCTGTGTTGAAAGGAAGTTTACACAGAACAGGAACGCCTTTTGGCGTCGTGACTCCGCTTTGAAGTCAATCTGCTTACAGGAACCGGCCACTGCATGAAAGTTTATCCAAGCCGGGATGCGCCTCCGCTGGCCAAGGATCAGCACAGATGGGGTAGATCGATAAAGCCCTTCTCCCCAGAGCTAGAGTTAGCGTCCCACGTTCTTACTAGCTCCTCCCCTTCCGGTTCCCGTAATAGTATGCTGTTGACTATTTTGAATGAAACGCTTGATTGTTCGATGATCACGCTTCAGAAGCTTTGCAATTTTAAGAGTGCTGCATCCCTCTGCAAGATATCTCACTATTTTTGACTTTTCTGAGCCTGTCAAGTCCTTCTTTTGACCCATTTTGCCAAAGGAAAGGAAGTTGCCTAATAATTATGCACACCTGATATAGGGTGTTGATGTCATTAGACCACACCCCTTCTCATTACAGAGATGCACATCACCTAATATGCTTAATTGGTAGTAGGCTTTCGAGCCTATACAGCTTGGAGTAAGACAACATGCATAAAGAGGATGATGTGGTCAAAATACTCATTTGCCTAATAATTCTGCACTCCCTGTATCTTTATATAATAAAGTTCTTTCTATACAAGAACCACAAAAAGGCAATGGTGGTTCCACTTGGGCATCTTCGCAAATTTGACATGTTTCAAATGAAATAGGCACTGACTCCATATTGCACAGAAACCAAAACAAGCAAAAAAAAAATGTTTTCATTTTATTTAGTATTTTATTGGCAAAGAAACAAAAATGGAACTGTCTCTTTAAGACTTAGAGGCCCATTTATCAAGGTCTGAATGGAGCTTGAAGGGCCTTGTTTCTGGCAAGTCTTCAGACTCGCCAGAAACACCAGTTATGAAGCAGCAGTCTAAAGATGCACATCACCTAATATTCACACCTCCCTGCTGGCGGCTCAATGGCCGCGAGTCTACAGATGAGCTGCTTGTGCAATGCTGCTACAGGTGAGCTGCTTGTGAGCTGCTGGTGCAATGCTGAATACAGAGAGCATATTGCTCTCCACATTCAGCGAGGTCTTGCGGACCTGATCCCCACTGTCGGATCAGGTCCGCAAGAACTTTGATAAATTGGCCTCTCTGCCTCTCTGCAATTTAGATCAATTAAGGGAGAAAATTTCAGACCTAAAAACCTTATCTTAAAAAAAAATAACGTTTATTGAAAGAAGTACATTTTCTTAATGGCACCCCTACACCACAGCAATGTGCTGTGGCGCCTACCTGACCTCCTATAACTGACTTGCTGGAAGGAAAGCCCCTGAGAAGCAGAAGCAGGATCCTTGAACAACCCAATCACAATATCGACTAAGAAGAAGAAAACATTGCATCAGCGAAAGAGGAGCCCACCCCTATGACGTCACCGTAGTGACTACGGGTCGTCTAACAGAAAACTGAATAAACCATTAATAAAAGTCTGCAAAAAACATAAAGGAGCCAAAAAAAATTAAATATAGCCCCCTCAACTGAGCCACCAATAAAACAGTTATTAAACCAAGTCTCTCATCCAAGTATCACAGCGCCCTGTTAGCCTGTTAATAAATCTTCCTGCCTCAGGAAGATAGTATGTCACAGTTTAAGGCGCTTTAATATTCTTAGCTTGGGTGCCTGGTTCTTAATCAAAGAATAAATTGCACTTACCTGCACATTCTGTCCAACAGAAAGACAGCATCAGGAATGGGAGGAAGCCTCTCCTCACAGGGTCCTGTAAATGACATATATGACAGAGTAAGCTTACTCATGCATCCAGCATAAAGGGCAGCAAAATGTTAGAAAAGCACAGTGAGGCCCCCCTCACAAGTTCATAACTGCTTAAAAGTCACCACAGCCCTCCTGAAGAGACTAATGTGGAGTACAGCTATACCTAATTTGTGATGGAAGATCAGAGCAATCCTGCCCTGGCTTCAAAATAAAAAAATCTTGATAGAAGAATCTTAATCAGGTCACCTAATTACTTCACCTCCTCCTTGCACTAGAGGCAAAGAGAATGACTGGGGTTTGTGGGAAGGAAAGTGATACTTAACAGCTCTTCTGTGGTGTTCCTTGCCTCCTCCTGCTGGCTAGGAGTGGTATTCCCAGCAGTAATTGATGACCCAGTGGACTCATCGTGTCATTAGAAAGAAATCAGCAGGGGATCAAATAATGTTTCCCTCACTGTATGTGTGTATGTATGTATGTATGTATGTATGTGTATGTATGTATGTGTGTGTCTTTGTGTGTAAGATCACTGGATAATTGCAAAAGAACTGTAGCCTGAATTCACTGTTTAATTCTGCAACCAACAACCACAAATTTTAACAGTAAAGAGCGCAATGAGCACTTTTTCTTTCCTTGCCCATCAACCTCACTACACACTTCAGTAAAGATGTGACATGCAGGGAATTCTGGATCATAAGCATGGGCCAGTCAGAGCATTGGGCTACGTGAAATTTTCTCACAGCTTCTACCAATAAATGCCAGTGCTGTGCCAGGCAGTGAAGCAGCCGTGCCAGTGAATTCAGTAAATGGGCACTACAGCAACTGGGCTCAGTAAAAACAAACATAATACAATGCATATTTGTTGTTTTTTAGTAAAATTAACTGAACATGGGTGTTCCATTGGCATATATGATATTTTCTCTCAAACCCCTGTGTTATTCTCTAAGCATTTCTGTCCTACAGTTCTCACTGTTCTCGCAAATGAAAAGATGGTGAGGTTGTGACAAAATACTCAAAATACTTAATACCCTAAAAGAAAACATATGCATACAAAAATAGAAGTGATTGTAAGATGCTATATGCAGAAAGCAGTGTAACGTGATCGATACTGGCTGCAGGATTTAATTTTTAAAGTGCACCCCCTGCTCACTTCGCCCTACACAGCAAAGTTTCCCTTTCCAGTGAACCTCAATAATTGTAATAGGAGACATCTCACCACTTGCAGGGACCGCCCCTTTTATACAATTATTCCACTCAGTGTGAAAATCCACATCTGATCTGGCGAGGTTTAGATTATCGACCCCTGAGAAAGGTTCCAGCAAAATGTCTCTAAATTGTTTTATTCTATATTCCCTGCATTGTGCTAAACTATAAAAATACCAGCCATGCTAACAAAATACTACATAGGTGCTAACCTTTAGGTTATCTTTTCAAGGATAAAATCTTTTCCAATGTATACCCTTACCATCATTTTTACGTGCTCAGATCCTGTATTTTTGTTTCCATGTAACAGAGCTACTCTGGTGATGCTATTAGGCTGAGACTATATACTCAAGAGGGTCTAGCTTTCTCTAATTAACCTTCAATTTTAAAATGCTGTATAAAGTATTGACTACTGCAATGACCCTGGAGAAAAGCAATTTACTGGTGCCTTTTGGTGCCAACAAAATAATTCTTCCCAGAATAAACAGATTTTAAAAGAAAAGTTAAAGATGCTCCACATTTTGTAAGTATTTAGAAGTGCTATTTCAACTTATTAAACTATTAAAAGTGTTTTACTGAAATATTTTAGACATGCACTTTTTTTTGCAGCACAGAAAATTCACCAGTCTGAGAAAATATATTGCTGCAAATGATAATAAAGAAGATAATTTGAATAATGAAAACTTTAAAACAGAAGAATATAAAAATAAATGGATACAAGACTTTAGATTACTAATTATATGTAAGTTTGTAATAGTATATACTTAAAAAAGTGTCCTGTGTTCAATTTGTTTTATCAAAATGCAATAAAGTTTAAATTAAGGTTTCCTTCTCAGATTGCCATTCAATATAAAACTAGCAAAAAAGTACACATTGGTCATGTGGATAATGTTACCTGGTGTCAGATACTACACTGGATTGTCCTGTATTTTAAATGGTGCAGCACTGAGAGGCACCAGAAAAAGAATAACCAATGTTTGGTACTTCCTCTTAACAACATGCAATAGTACGCTCCTTGTCATGTTTTTGCATGGATGCTATGTAATATGGCAGCTAGGCACAGCACTTCTCCTTATTTCACTCCATCTGCTTATAGGCCCAGTAGACAGTGCTTGAGAAACAGCACAATGGTAACACGAGAGACAGTAGTGGCAGTCAGCAGCTGGTCCCTGGGATATTGTGTTGGGCTGCCTCATAAGGTCTCTGTTTTGTGATATGATGTGGATATGTGGTTGACAGAGGGGCTGATGAGCCAGGAGTCAGATCTGAAACCTTAAATGGGCATGACAGGGATCTGAGTTTCAATTACAGTCTTGCATACTGCCGCCAAGTTATCTGTTGGGCATCTAGTATGTTTATGGAGGAAAGCTACCATAGCAGAATAGATTTTGATGTCCTAAAAGTGTAAACTTATTTAGTTTGTAGGAAAACCTTATCCCAGGCATTCTTAAGGTCGCCCACAGTGTTTATCCTTAATACCTCTAGAAAGGAGAGGATAGAGGGCGCCACATAGTGCAAATCAGACTGTAACACAGAGAATAATGGTAGACAATAGGAATCCTACTCACGTGGTGAGAAGCACTAATGTGCAGTAAAAGCGGTCCGGAACCAACCGGTAGACCCAATGGTGATGCAAAAGCAGACTGGGTCCTCGTCCCACCAGGGGGAGTCCAGAGATCCTATGAACCGTAATTGTGACTGCAGGGCCCACGATAAGCAGAGGACAGCAGCTCAGAAGAGAGTCTCAGAACTGCTTAAACCGGAAGGCAGCAGCTAAAGAATGCGAGAATGGTAACCTCCAAAAGATTAAAACAACAGCAATGTGTTTCTCAGTGTCACAGCACTGTTTAATCAGGCTATACCTCTAATGCAACCCTTTATGTGAGGGAATGTGAAACCCTCTTGCCTCTACTGTAAAATGTATCAGATTTTTTTTCAACTATAGATTTCTAATGTTTTAAAAGTCTCATAGCAGATTTTAAGGGGTGGGGTCTCTGCAGCTCAGAGACATCATCTGGAATGTGTGCTCTCGGGGTTGGGCCTGAGTGGACTGAAAAGGTTTGTAGGCAAGGGCATTCTGGGAAGGTGTTTGGGTTACCTCAGGATTGAGTGCCTGCCTAATTTGTCACAGTCCAATGCTTTCCTGATCAATTGAAAGCTGTGGTACAGAGGCCAAAATCTTAAACCACTTGTAACCTGTAAGCCTTAATAATAAGAGTAAAATAAATCCAAAGACTGAGGCCAATTACATTTTCAGACTATTGCATAATTTTATTTATTCTCCATTCCTGATTGGATAGCGGTAATGTGGAAAATAATGTAATAAAAGAGAATTCTAGAGTGAGAATAAAACTGACTAATTTTGTTATTTTGGCAGTAAACTTCAGCACTACAACTAAATGTAATATACAATTAATTGCATATATGTTATATGCTATTTATCTGATTTAGATATAGGAAGCTATATGGGTAAGTTTCTCCTCTGTACTTATATTTCAGCCTGGGGATGCAAACTAATCCAAAAAGTTAAATTATTATAATAATAATAATTATATTTATAAAGATATAAAAATCTTATTTTTTGTAAAGTAGTTTTATAAAAAGAACACAGTTTTCTGCAAGCAACAGTGCAATAATTATTTTTATTATTATAATTTATTTGTATAGCGCCACAAAATTCTGTAGCATGTTTCAGGATTGCATCCGGAGTCAGGGGGCCAGTTCCCCCCAATACCGATTTCAGATAGTAGAGAACTCTTTTAAATACTTGGGGATTAACCTATACAGGAACCCCTATAACTGGTATGTATAAAATGAATTTCACCCCAATCAGACCATCTTAAAAGTTGGATTACTTATCTTTGTCACTTTCAGGTAGAGTGAACATTGCTAAAATGATCGTATTCCCAAAATGTTTAAATACCTTCCAAATGCTCCTTCTGCTTTTACAAAAACAGACATCCAATTTTGTCTGGCAAAAGAAGAAGCATAAAATCAGTCATAAGAAACTGGTGTGTTCTTTTGCCCGGGGTGTTTTGGTCTCCCTAACATAGAACTTTACAAATGGGCTATGCTGGGTAGATTGTCCTGGACTGGTTGTGTGATTGGAGGCATTTTGTGGTACTGGGTTTGGAGGGAGAGATGGTGTCTTCCTTCTTTTGATGTCTGATGTTACCTCATCTTACGGTGGGCCAGGCGATAAAAATTGTGGAAAGTTTATAACCATTGGTTAAACCTCTTATGGGTGATTAAATATTTGTAGATGGCTATATGTGGCTAACACTTTAACTAGATTTCTTCCCCTCTAGGGAAATCCTGACTTCCTTGCAGGGTTTACAACTAGGTGTTTCATGATCTGGAAGTAGAAAGGACTTAAAGGGACACTGTACCCAAAAATGTTCTTTCGTGATTCAGATAGAGCATGCAATTTTAAGCAACTTTCTAATTTATTTCAATTATCAATTTTTCTTCGTTCTCTTGCTATCTTTATATGAAAAAGAAGGCATCTAAGCTTTTTTCTTGGTTCAGCACTCTGGACAGCAGTTTTTAATTGGTGGATGAATTTATCCACCAATCAGCAAGGACAACCTAGGTTGTTCACCAAAAATGGGCCGGCATCTAAACTTACATTCTTGCATTTCAAATAAAGATACCAAGAGAATAAAGAACATTTGATAATAGGAGTAAATTAGAAAGTTGCTTAAAATTGCATGCTCTATCTGAATCACGAAATAATTTTTTTGGGTACAGTGTCCCTTTAAATCACTTTAACACCTGCTAACAGATAATCAGGGAGGAATCAAGTCTTTCCAGGAATTTAGAGAGCTTTACTCATTACCTCCCACACATCACTTTGCTTACCTGCAGGTTAAACATTATGGACTTGATTACAAGTGGAGCTCTAATGTATCCATTTTCCTATTTGCAGGCGCTCGATAAGCAAGAAGCCATTACAAGTGGCTGGTTATTGCTACCACGAGCCAGCATTGATTGGCTACAATGCACGTCTGTCAAAAGAACTGCGATAAGGGGGCAGTCTGCAGAGGCTTAGATACAAGGTAATCACAGAGGTAAGAAAAAAAATATATAACAGTGTTGGTTATGCAAAACTGGGGAATGGGTAATAAAGGGATTATCTATCTTTTTAAACATTAAACAAATTCAAGTAGAATGTCCTTTAAAGAAGGACATCTATTACATTTGTTCATGTATTGATGCAAATAAACTTTATCATACTTTAACTTTGAATCAATAGGCTTTTGTATCTGAATATATTTTGTGCTGGTCAAAAAAACATTAACTAACCTTGTAGATTTCAGTAATGTGAAGGAAAGGTGGAATATTTATACATAAATGATGACGAGAAAATGAAAGCTTCACCTCAGACCTACTCACATCATATAAATTCTATCATCATTCCAAAGATAACAAAATAATGCTACACAAGGTCTAAAGCTTGGTTTATTCTAACAAGCTTCAGACCTTGATAAAACCTAAAATAAAACCTTCACACGTGTTTGAAGTTGTTTTTCTAGTCTCTGTTTCTTTTCTCTCCTGAGGAGACAAAAAACAATTGTTCTGCTCTTTAATAAAAGTTGCAGGAAAACATCAGCAGTGTTTGATGAGGTTGTATAAGGTGGAAATATTGTCTTGATTTTTTTGTTTTTCAATTTACAAGATTGTCTAGCCTGAAAAAAAGATTGCTTCACAATGTAGCTGTTTCATAGCTAATAAAAAGTATTTACATATGTGTGTGCTTAATATGTTGAGTGAGTGATGATATGTATGTGTGTAAGTGTGTGAGTGTGTAGATGTGTGTGTAAGTGTGTAGGTGTATGTGTGAGTTTGTAGGTGTGTGAGTATCTATGTGTGTGCGAGTTTGTAGGTGTGTGATTGATTGAGTTTGTGTGTGTGTATGTGTATGTGTGGGAGTGTAGGTGTGTGTGTAAGTGTGTCAGAGTGTAGGTGTGTGTTTAGGTGTATGTGTGTGTTTAGGTGTGTGAGTATGTGTGTGTGTGAGTTTGTAGGTGTGTGAGCATATGTGTGTGTGTGTGAGTTTATAGTTTTGTGTGTGTGAGTGTGTAGGTGTGTGATTGATTGATTGAGTGTGTGTGTGTGTGATTTAGTGATTTTGTAGGTGTGTGAGTGTGTGTGTGAGTTTGTAGGTGTGTGAGCATATGTGTGTGTGTGAGTGTGTAGGTGTGTAATTGATTGATTGAGTGTGTGTAGGTGTGTGAGTGTGTGTGTGATTTAGTGATTTTGTAGGTGTGTGAGTGTGTATGTGTTTATATGGGTTATTCTCATGAAACCATCAAAACACCCTTGCAGTAATGATTTTAAATATAAAACATAATTTAAGAATATAACAAAATATCATAATAAAAATAATTATTAATTTTTTATTTTATTGCATTTTCTGCTGAAATTCTCATTACCGCAATGCGTCCATCTATGTTTTAATATATGTTATGTTGTAATTTAGACCGAATAAATGAAAATATTCTTAAAAAAATAAAAGGATGTTCTACTAGATGTTTTCAAATCACAGAAAGATGATTAACTGAATATTCATGTATAATAATAATTTAAAAATGGTGGAGAAATTAGGTGTCTATGACTTATGTTCTTATCCCCCGCAACATTTTTGAAGGACTGTTTACACACACACAGAATTTTAAATAAAGTTTGATTTTGAAAGAAGCAGTAAATCTGCCAGTACCTTCAAGATGGCTACCAGGTAAGCAGATCTCTTTATATTTCTCTAGTTAAAAGTTAAACATTCTCTTGTCAGACTGTGTACACGACAGTATTGATTATCATTACTGATACAGGTAGTTTTCCACATTTAGAAAAACATTTGATTTAAAATTCTCTATGAAAATATACTTAATTAATATCTAATTATGTACATTGAATAAAAATGTGCTTAGTCATCATGGCTTCTCCATTGTTAGCAGAATATGTTAAGGTTCCTCATCCTCCGCAACACCATTCTCACTTACGGCTACATTTTAAGGCCAATTGTAGTAGAGAGAACTTTTGTTTCGGTAATGAGACTTCAATCATACGGACTATTTTTAAGTGTATATTATGAACTATTCATTAAAATATTATTTAATAGCTTGATATTTTTGCTTTATGTCTTCTTTAATTGCAGACAGTCAGCTATTGACAAAAAGAAAGCTTTAGCGAAGGCTAGGCTGACAAAATTCAGAGCAAAAGTTTACAGCTACCCAAAACTGCTGGAGGAGTACAGAAGGAAGGAGAGAGAGAGAGGTCAGGGGTTGAAGAGGTTACAGCCAGAGTAATTAACAAATTTATAGTCTATAGGAAGCCTAACACCACACAGTGTTAGGAAGTCTACACAAGAACGCACACATCCTCATACACAGTCAGTAAGCCATTCAGTCTCTACTATAGGATGATTTGTCTAAAATTTCAGATATCGAAAAAAAATATGGTAAAATCTAGAAAACTGCAGATCTGACTAAAAAAAAACAACATGAGAAGAAGAAAAAACTGTGGCAGGAAAACTCAAAAAGGTACTATAGAAGAAAGAAACAGCTAAAAGCAGATAAATGTCCCTTCTATCAGATCAACTCCTAAAAGAAGAGAGACTTTACAGACACTGGGACTTATGATGATATCTTCCCCAAAGGAATCACCCAAAAAGAGCAACAGAAGAAAGAGAAGACAATCAAAACTGAGGTCAAAGTTGCGCTAAACAGAAGAGAAGCTTCTGAAGAAGACAAAAGAGATTTGTCAATTTAAAAAAGAAGCTGAAAAGACTTGAGATTACGGTCATGAGGAAGCAGATAATTGTCAACATGGAGGGCAGACAGGTCTAGAAGAAATGAGAGGTCATCAGAGAACATTACCCAATAACATCCAGAGAAGATTAATTTCAGCCACTTCCTTCATCAAGATCAAGCATTCACCATAATAAATAGGAAACCCAGAGAAATTCAGAAAAGGGGCTAGACATTCCTTAAGAGAGCCTTAACAGACACTATGGCAAATCTTCATAAATATCTCTGTCTGAGAATCCCATGCACAATCATTCAATTCCTCAATTCTGTAAACTTAAGCCATTTTTGATTGGCCAGCAAAGAGTCACAGAGAGAGAAACATGTGCTTGCAAAAATCATGAAAACTTTGGCTTAAAGATAAAGAAGCTGCACTAGCTTGGGCTCATAGAGACATCATCCCAAAGGAACATTGTAAAGGCCATTGAGTGTAGTGACAATGACTTGTCCTACATGAACAGGACATACAGAAATTGCAAGATAAAACATTTCACACAATACTGGATCCTTCAATAAAAGGAAGCATCATCATATGGGAGGAGTGGGTCACTAAATCTGTACCAAAGAAATGTAAATATGGGTTCACTGAAGAAAAGGAAGTGAGGAATGTGTTTCTTGAGAAGAGGCATACCTCCATTGAAAAGCTGGTTGAACTCACACAGAACCACCTCTCAAACTTCTCCAGACACTTTTATAACATGAAGCATCAGTTTGAAAGACTGAGGAGATTGAGAGAGACCCTGACCCTGAATGATGTTGTGGTTCACAAAGACCACTGTGAGAACTATGCTTGTTTTAAGGGCCCTTGGTTGTTTATTATAGATTAGGGTTTTTTTATTTTGGGGTGGGCTTTTTTTTTAGACAAGGTATTAGAATAGGAATATTTTTTATTGTTTTGGATAATTTCGTTTGTTATTTTTTGTAATGGTAGGTTTTTTTATTTTTTGTAATTTTAGTGCTTTTTTATTTTTTGTAATGGTAGTTTTTTTTATTTTTGTAATGTTAGGTTTTAGTGTAAGGCAGCTTAGGTTTTACTTTTATTTCACAGGTAAGTTTGTATTTAGTAGTAGTTGTAGTTAGTAAATAGTTAATAAATATTTACTAACCAGTAGGGATGGGCAAATGTTTCTAAAGATTTGAAATTTAAAACAAATTTTGATACATTCATTCATTCATATCGAATTTTGAATGTTTATATAACATTCTAACATTCTATTTTTGAATTTTCGTTTTCAAATTTTAATAAAATTTGAAAATATTCATTTGAATAATAGAATGTTTAACTATATATTCATTCAATTTCGAAATGTAATATTCAAATTTGAATGTGACATTCGAATTTGAATGTAAGATTCAAATTCAAACTAGTGTTTCTAGTCTACAACTGTGTTTAATAAATGTAATATTCGAATGCTACATTCGTTTCGAATGTCACATTCAAATTCAAAATAGTATTTCTTTTTTTTTTATATATATTATTTTTATTTAAGTTTATCATAAAACTTTAACAATAAGACAAAAAAGAAAATCATTACAAAGTTCCTACACAAGAGTAGGTAATTGTTACAATATGATGCAAAACATATTACTTAAAGTCTTTCTGGATTGTCCCGTGCTTAAAATTCTCTTCACAGTATCGCTGTGGTAGTGGTAGGTTCATGGAATCTAGGATGATGTATGTGGCATAAAAGCCTTCCAACTGTCGGTTAAGGGAGGACTCCAAAAATCTAATTCCTTCTGTTTCTAGTATGAATTCTAAATCTTATCAATTGTCTTACAGAAATTAAACTGAGATTACAGAGAGGGAAAAGAGAAAGAAAAGAGAAAGAAGATAAGAAATAAGAAGAGAATAAGAGCATAGGTCAATCAAAAAAGTTTGAGAATGTTTTCCTCATTAATCCTACATGTTTACTCGTGGGCTTGCTTGAATAACTTATTTTCTATACCTAAATGATTCCCACAGAAACATCATCTCCTGGTGTAATGAAAGCTGATCTAGTTTGAGGTAATAGAATCTTTCTAATAGCAAGTTTCTGTTGACTAATTCTATCCATTCTAGTGTGGTAGGCACTACTGCCGTTTTCCATTTTCTTGGTATGATCTGGTTGGCTGCATTTAGCAAGATGTGGTATAAATGTAGTCTTATTTTACATGTGATTGCTGGCGGTTGTCTCAGCATTATAATTTCTGGGCTAGGTGTTAATTGAGTATTTAATATTTTGTTGATATTTGAGAAAATATCAGACCAATAAGGTTTAATATGATCGCAGCTCCACCAAATATGGGATAAATGACCTTCCTCCGGACATCCCCTCCAGCATGAACCTGAGGCTTGTGAATATATATATTTGATTCTGGCTGGTGTTAGATACCACTGCATCATTAATTTAATATTGGTTTCTTTTGCCTGGGTGGAATGACCGGAGTGTAGAAGGGTAGAAAATCTGTGTAGCCATGTTTTTGCTGGGGTAGTTTGTTGCAACTCGTTATCCCATCTTTTAGTGTATGTAGGGAGTCCCTGAAAGGTGTGTGTTAAGATAATCATATATTTTGGAGATGACTCCTTTTATCTCGTCCTTAGTTATACACATTTGTTCAAATACTGTAGGAGATCTGGTTAGATCTTTTCTATATTTATGTGACATTATGTAGTGCCTCGTCTGGTGTATGTGGAGCCATGAAGATAGGAACGGGTGTTCTATTAAGTCAAGTTGGGACTTATCTTTGATAAATTTAGCCGCATCTGTGATAGTATACATGGGTATGAGTGTTTTTGGAAGCTTGAGAGAGTTATGATCTGTGATTTTACCAGGTTTGAATTCCGGATTATTTAAT
Organism: Bombina bombina; assembly: GCF_027579735.1. NCBI lineage: Eukaryota > Metazoa > Chordata > Amphibia > Anura > Bombinatoridae > Bombina > Bombina bombina. The sequence continues at coordinate 951,229,162 of NC_069499.1, forward strand.
AGTGTTGTAAGGGGTGAGTATCTAGAGGAAATTTTATTTGGTACCCTACAAATATGTCTCCAATCAGCCCAAGTCTCATTGGAGATTGAAGATGTTGAGATAGTGTATCTATTAAAGTATGCAGGGTTCCAGCTCGCAGTGTTTAGGTCGTGGTTAAAGGAAAGGTCAGTTTCTATTTTCACCCAACTTTTATAGTTAGATGCGTCAAATCGGAACCACTCCTGAATTCTCTGCAAAGATATGAGTTTATAAGATGGGAGATGTGGAACGCCTAAGCCTCCTTCTGTTGGGTGTTTAAAGAGAGTATTGCGGTTAATCCGCGGAGGCCTACGTCTCCAAATATACTCATTTATTATCCTTTGCATGTGAGCTAGGTCTTTTTGTATGTTTGGAATAGGGACTGTCTGTAGAATGTATAACACTTTTGGAAGCAAGATCATTTTTGTTGCTTGTATTCTACCTGTCCACGATATATTTTTAGGAAGCCAATGAGATGTTAGAGTTAAAAGTTCTGTGATTAGGTTTCCGTAATTGTATTTACGTAGGTCTGATATATCTGGGGTAATGTGAATACCAAGGTATTTTAGATATTTTGTCTGTTGTTTTAAGGGGCATGTAGATTTAAGATTGGTAAGGGTGTGAGTAGGTAAGTTTATAGGGAGATATTCTGATTTGGTCATGTTTACCAAAAAATTTGATACTGTCCCAAATTTTGTCAGTTCATTAGTCACTTGTTGGAGGGATATTTTGGGGGTTTGTGAGTGTCAGGAGAATGTCGTCTGCGAATATGGCTAGTTTATGTGTCTGATTGGCAATAGAAATTCCTTGAATTTGGTTATTCAATCGTATTTTGATAGCTAGGGGTTCTAGGGATAAAAGAAAAAGAAGTGGTGACAGAGGGCAGCCTTGTCTGGATCCGTTTCGGATTTCAAAAGGTTCCGAAAGGGCTCCATTAATTCTAACCTGAGCTGTGGGGTTGGAATATAGAGCAAAGATTTTTTGAATGAAGGAGTCTGGGAAGTGGAAATGTTGTAGGGTCGTCCGTAGGTATGTCCAGTCCAGTCGGTCAAAAGCTTTCTCAGCGTCTGTCGAAACAAAAACAGTCGGGGTTTTGGTCTGCGTGATATACTCCAATAAATTTAAGACTTTAACCGTATTATCCTTTGCCTCTCTACGTGGGACGAATCCCACCTGGTCCTGATGGATTATAGAGGGGAGAATTTGATTAATACGGGCCGCTAGAATTTTCGCATACAATTTGAGGTCTAGATTTAACAAAGAGATTGGTCGAAAATGTGCGGGAGTGTTTGGCGGTTTACCCAGTTTAGCTATAACTGAGATCTTAGCTTGTAACATGGTATCAGGAAATGGGTGTTTTTCTGGTATGGAATTAAATAGGGATGTTAAGTGTGGTACTAGTAGTGAAGCAAAAGTTTTATAATACAGCCCTGTGAATCCATCAGGGCCCGGGGCCTTGTTTTGTTTTATTTGTTTTATTGCCTCTAGTACTTCCGTTGGCTGAATAGGCCTGTCTAGTTGGGTGCGTTGGTCCTGATCTAATTTGGGGATGGGTAGGTTATCCAGATATTGATTACAGTGCAATGTATGATTTTGAGGGTCTCTGAGTGGGAATAGATTATAAAGTTTATGGTAGAAGTTTTTGAACTCTTTAGCTATCGATTTTGTATCTTCTAATTGTGTACCTGTTGTCCTTTTTAAGGCGTGAATATAAGTTTTCTGCTGTTGTTTTTTTAATGCTCTAGCTAAGAGTCTACCTGATTTATTACCTTCCCTATAAAAGTTTTGCTGGATATGGAGGAGTTGTTTTTGTGATTTGATATGTAAGAGAAGGTTCATTTTTTCTCTTTTGGATTGCAATTGGCTTAGGATAGTGGCGTCAGAGGGGTGAGATTTGTGTTATTAGTCTAAGTCTGCTATGTCTGTGGCTAAAAGATTTATTTCCTCGCAATTTTTCCTTTTGATTTGGGCGGCAGTTTTGATAAACTCGCCTCTTATAGTACACTTGTGAGCTTCCCAAAGGGTGGCCATACTAACATCTGGTGTCTTATTTATAGAGAAGTATGAGCTTATATGTTCTGATAATAACTTCTTTTGCTTTGTATCTAGTAATAATGAGTCCTCCAGTCTCCACTGGAAGGCTCTTAAAGGTGCTGTTGGCCATTTTATAGTGCAAACTACTAAGGAGTGATCTGACCATGTTGTATGGTGAATGAAAGAATGTATAGTGTGGGATAGTACTAGATGATCAACTAAAATATAATCTAGTCTAGAATAATTACGGTTGGGATGGGAGAAGAAGGTGAAATCTATTTTTTGTGGGTTGAAGTATCTCCATGTATCATGTAGGCCAAGAAGCTTGAATTTTTCCCATATATTATGAAGGTTTGGGATTTTGGCTCTAGTGGTAGGATTTGAGGAATCAACTGTGGGGTCTAGCGGGAGGTTCAGATCCCCTGAAAATATCAAGGATCCCTTTGCTTCTTTAAGGAGTAAATCTACAACAGAGGTTAAGAATCTATCCTGATGGGAATTTGGGGTGTAGATATTCATTATTGTTACTGGTTTCCCATATAGGAGGCCATTTAGACATAAGTATCTGCCTTCCTTGTCCCCTATGGCATGTGTCTTAACAAAGGGGATAGATTTGTGGATTAAAATGCTAACTCCGTTGATTTTTTTGTGCGGGTTAGTGCTGTGGAAATGTAAAGGGTAGTGTGTGGAAAAATATTTGGGGACATTTTTCCCTTTGAAGTGGGTCTCCTGTAACATTAGAATGTGTCCTCCCTTTTTTTGAAAGTCTAATATGGCCATTCTTCTTTTGTTTGGGCAATTGAGTCCCTTGGCATTTTGCGTGAAAATGTTTAAGTCTTGTGGTGTGTGATTAGTCATAATGGAAAATAGATATTGGTGGATCTAAGAAGCAATAACACATTCGTATATTAATGAGTTTGTATTTAACGGCCTATGCTCTAGAAGAAGACAGTAAAGTAGAGGGAAGAGATAAAAAGAAAGAAAAAGGCAGATAAGAAAAATATTAAAACATAATATTTTTAACACAGATTTAAATTTAAACAACATATTTCTGTTCTAGGGAGAAAGATCTCCCGACTAGGTGAAAACAACAAAAAACAAAGTCAACATCAGTTAACTGTTAACAATTTAACCTTTAAGACTCTTTCTATTTTTTTTTTTTTATTTTTATTTTTTTTTATATTAGCAACTCTAAGGGCCTGAGGGCCACATGTATACCGGAAAGTAGATGATACTTGCAGTAAGAAGTCTCTGTCGGCCGCAGCCTAAAAGTGTTCTTGTGTGCAGCAAGAAGTTGTCATCCTTTATCCCCAGGTGATGAAGAAGCAGGTTGTGTAGATTTACGGGGTTTCTTTTGAGAGACCTGGTTCCACTCTTTTCTTTGTGGTAGGGGAGTTGGTTTACTTGGGCTTGTGCGTCTTTCTTGGGATGTGGCATTTTCTTCCACTTGAGGGGTTGGTATATCTAACTCTTTGCAGATATCTGGAATGTCTCTGGCAGATGAGCAGGTGATACGTCTTCCTTTCCATAGAATTAGCAGATGAAAGGGGAATCCCCACCTGTATAGGATGTTTTGTTTCCTCAATAACTGTGTAAGCGGTTTGAGTTCCCTTCTTTTTGTGAGAGTTCTCTGAGACAAATCAGTAAACATTTGTATGTCTATGTTTTCATACTTAATGGGTTGTTGTTTTCTCGCTAGTTTCATTAATTCTTCCTTTTCTTGAAAGTTTGTGATGCGAACTATAATATCTCTTGGTGCTTGTCCAGCCAGAGGTTTGGGGCGTAAAGCTCTGTGAGCTCTGTCTATAGAAATTTTGGAGGGGTTTTCCTCTTTTTTTAATGTGCTAAAGAAATCTTGAAGATATTGTTCAATATCTGGTGGGAGGATAGTTTCAGGGATGCCTCGCAACCTGATATTATGTCGCCTGCTGCGATTTTCAACATCGTCTATCTTGTCTTCTAGTTCAGAGATAGTTATGTCTTGTTTCTGAATGGTGTCCTGGAGGTCTGAGATAGCTTCTGAGTGGATGTCTTGGCTGTTTTCGAGTGATTCTACTCTGTGACCTATGTCAGAGATGTCTTTTTTGAGGTCTGAGATTTCCTCCTTGATGCATTGTTTGACTTGTGATATAAGAGAGGAAAAGTCCTTTTTAGATGGGATTGTTTTAAAAAGAGCTGTGGGAATAGTGATATTTTCTGACATATGGTCACTATCAGATTCAGATGAGCTGTGGTCAGACCTTGGGTCTGGAATTGATTCTTCTGTTGGAGTTAAGTTTTTAGCCTCAGATGCTTTAAAAAAGCTGCTGACTGTGCAGATGTCTTTAGTGTTTTGGCAGTTTTGCCTGGTTTATTTATTTTTTTGGGAGACATAGTTGCGTGGCTATTGTTTCTTCAACCACACTGTTTCTTTAATAAGCCGGCAGGAAGGCTGTTGTTGAATGGGGGAGTTCTTTGAGTTTTTGCTGCTATTGCAGTCGCTTATTAAAAGACTTCAGATCAAAAGTTTGGCCACCTGAGCAGTGTATTATATTTTAGTGTATAAAAGTCCCAGATATAAAATCCCAAGTATGAGGGAATGAACAAGCGCTTGTATGATGTCTGATTGAAGGCTGGCTATTAGGCTTTGAAACTCTGTTTGGCAAGCGATACCTTTGTCACTGTTGTGGGTATAGGGTTTATTCTCTCGATTATGGCTACTTCAATATTAATTGCCTCAATGTCTTTGTGTAATTTGGCACTCTTACCCTTTAATTAGGTGTTCCCCTCTGCTGCGGCGTTAACACGCCATTTACAAATGTAAGTGCGCAGCTGAACTCCAGCTCAGGCTGCGGCCCGTGTCGGCTCCTATTTTCCGGTGCGGCTCACTCCGGGTTACATCTGACTGGTATGCAGGTGAGTTTGCTTGTTTCTTGAGGGGTATCTCTCTGATAGCCCCACGGTGAAGGTGGCTCCGGTCACCGGTGATTTCTGGTTAGGCTCCAGCCGGATCTATGATGTGGTGCTTACATGCACACAGCGTGCGCATTATAAATCGGGCAGTCTCTTGCAGCTGTCGGCTTAAAGTATGATCATTCCGGTGCCTGATCTCAACTATTTACATGGCCAGTAGTGTTTGGTCCTAAAGTGCAGGGTGGCTAGTGCCAGTTACATTTTCACCTAGTTGGGGCCTAAGAGCTCTGTCAGACAGCAGCCATCTCCTAGGCTGGCTAACTCCGCCCCCCTCAAAATAGTATTTCTATTCTAATACTGTGTTTTTTAAATGTAATATTCTAATTCATATGTGTCATTCGAATTCGAAATGTCACATTCAAATTTTAAATAGTATTTCTAGTCTAAAACTGTTTTTTAAATGTACTATTCGAATTCGAATGTCACATTCAAATTCGAATGTCACATTCAAATTCAAAATAGTATTTCTTGTCTAATACTGTGTTTTTTAAATGTAATATTCAAATTCGAATTGAAAATAGTATTTCTAGTCTAATACTGTGTTTTTTAAATGTAATATTCGAATTTGAATGTGATGTTCAAATTCGAATGTCACATTCGAACTTGAATGTCACATTCGAATTTGAATGTCACATTAGAATTCAAAATAATAAATAATAAATGTAATATTCAAATTCAAGTGTGACATTCGAATTCGAATGTGACATTCAAATTCGAAATAGTATTTATAGTCTAATAATGTGTTTTATAAATGTAATATTCGAATTCGAATGTGACATTCAAATGTGACATTCGAATGTGACATTCGAATTCAAATGTGACATTCGAAAACTGTAAATAACATTCGATAATAGAATTTTTAAGAATATTCGTTCTTATCAACATTCTATTATGTAAATCAAATTTCTACAATAACATTCGTTCTAACATTCGAATTTGAATATAAACACATTCGCCCATCCCTACTAACTAGTCTACCTAGTTAAAATAAATACAAACTTACCTGTGAAATAAAAATAAAACCTAAGCTAGCTACAATATAATTATTAGTTATATTGTAGCTAGCTTAGGTTTTATTTTACAGGTAAGTATGTATTTAGTTTTAAATAGGTATTATTTAGTTAATAATTGTAACTTTAATTTAGCTCTGTTTTAATTATGTTAAAGTTAGGGGTGTTAGGTTTAGGGTTATGGTTAGGGTTACGGTTAGGGTTAGGTTTAGAGTTACGGTTAGGGTTAGGTTTAGGGTTAGGTTTAGTGGTTAATATAGTTTAATTTAGGTTGTTGCGATGTGGGGGGACTGGCGGTTTAGGGGTTAATAGGTTTATTTAGTGGTAGTGATATGGAAGGACAGAGGTTTAGGGGTTAATAACTTTATTTAGTGGCAGCGATGTCGAGGAACGGCGGAATTGGGGTTAATATCTTTATTATAGTGTGGGCGATGTTGGGGTGCAGGTGAATAGGGGTTAATAACTTTAGTATAGTGGTGGTGATATCGGGAACGGCAGATTAGGGGTTAATAGATTTATTTCAGGCTCACCAGAAACACAAGTTATGAAGCAGTGGTCTAAATACCGCTGCTCCATAACCTGTCCGCCTGTTTTGAGGCGGCGGACAGACATCAACGAAAATCAACGCAATCCAATACGATCGGGTTGATTGACACCCCCTGCTAGTGGCCGCAAATCTGCAGGTGGCACAAGAACTGCTGGTGCAATGATAAATGCCGACAGTGTATCCTGTCGGCATTTATCAATGTGCAGCGGACATGATCCGCAATATCGAATAATGTCCACTTTCTTAAATAAGCCCCTTAGTGTTAATTTAATGAATGGAAAAATAGAAGTTTGATTTTAAATGCATGTGCAGAATCTAAACATAATGTTCTTTCTGGTTTGCCATATCATTTTGAAAATATGTCAGGTTTCAAAGAAATATCAAAAATATTAGGTTGCAGATTGCAGAAGGTGTTGCGGTTTTGGGAGAAATTAGTCAAAATCAAATAAAAATGTTAATTTAAAAAATATATTATTTCAGAGTTTCAAGTAACTGTGCATGACTGTTAATATTTGATTTTTAAAAAATGTGAAAATGTATTAGCTTTCCTAATGGTATTGACGTTTTCAGACTGTTGTGGTAATGAGATTGTTAAGGACTTGTTTAGGAAAAAATGTTCAAAAAGGTGTTAAATTTGTCAGTAAATGTTTTTAAATTAATGCTCACAAACACTTTAGACCTTATTATAAATGCCTAAAAAGGAAATTTGTTGATGGAAGTCTTTTTAAATATGTCATGTTTGAAATCTTTAAAACCAAGATTTTATGAGAATCACCCATATGTGTGTAGGTGTGTGAGTGAATGAGTGAGTGAGTGTGTAAGTGTGTGAGTATGTAGGTGTGTGAGTGTATATGTGTGTGTTTGTAAGTTAGTGAGTGAGTGAGTGAGTGAGAGCGTGTGTATGAGTGTGTAGGTGTGTGAGTGTGTGTGTGTCTTACAGGTTTAGTAGGATTGTGTGGGGGAATTTACACAGTTGCCGATAATTGGCAGATGTAAAACACTTAAAATACCACTTCACAAAAACCTGCATTTGCTTTCATTAACATAAAGTTTACCAGCTCACAAAAACCTTGATGTTAAGCATAAAATAGGTCTTTTTTACACTTTTGCATCTATTCTTTGCTATTGTACAGTCCATCACTATTTCATTCTCGCATTTTCATGATTGTGATTTACAACACAGTGGACTGTTTTTTTTAGAAAGTTTTTTTACTTGTTTTTTTTAATTCACTTGTTATGTTTGAATGATTTTAAAGACATTTTTGTGATGCTGGTATCCTTAACAATGAAGAACACTCACTAGACTTTTCTTTCCAGTCATCTGTTATGTGCTCACACACAGTCCAAAATAATGTTTTCTTTTTTAACACTTTTAAAAACCCTGTATTAACTTTTATCACTTACCATAATACAGTATATTAAGATTTACCTTAAAATGCTATAGAAATAAATGAAAAGCTACACTACATAAGCAGAACTTTTATGTTCTCAAGCGTTATCCAACATGAATCATTTTAGTGCAGGCCCTCATGAAAATATCAGAACCCACTGGGCCCTCTATGGCAGGGCCACCCTCATTTGAACGGTTCCCCTTCCAAAGCAATACTAATGAACTATATATATTATATTATACACACACACTCAAACACGTATATACACACATGTACAAACACATGCACATGCACACATACATAAACATACAGTATATCCACATACAGACACAAACACTTACACAGACATATACACACATAAACACATACATACACATATATACACATACACAGACATATACACACACAAACACATATATACACATATATACAAATACACAGACATATACACACACAAACACATACATACACATACACAGACATATACACACACAAACACATACATACACATATATACACATACACAGACATATACACACACAAACACATACATACACATATATACAAATACACAGACATATACACACATAAACACATACATACACATATATACACATACACAGACATATACACACACAAACACATACATACACATATATACACATACACAGACATATACACACACAAACACATACATACACATATATACAAATACACAGACATATACACACATAAACACATACATACACATATATACACATACACAGACATATCCACATACTAACACATACATACACATATATAAACATACACAGACATATACACACACAAACACATACATACACATATACACATACACACAAATATACACACACAAACACATGCTTGCATACACACAAACAGATGCACACACCTAAATATATACATACAGTATATATACATACATACATACAAATATATACGTACATATATACACAAATACAAGCACACACAAAAACAAGCTCACATAGAAACACATACACACACACAAATCGATACACATACACACACATATACACACATGTATACACACACACAAACTCATACATATAAACACACACAAACATAAACACTTAGTTAAAATTAAGCTTTCATGATCCATATAGGACATGTAATAACTTTCCAATTGACTTACACAATCAAAGGTGCACAATTTTTTTAAATCATACTTTCTGAGACACCAGGTCCTACTGAGCAAGTGAAAATAAAATTTAGAAAAAATTTCTACTACCCATTTGAACTTCTGACTAAGGGCGGCTCCATGTACAAAGCAGCATAAGCTGCTCCGGAGCCCTTTTGGGGCGGGTTCGCACATGCGAGCCTGCTTCTCGCAATTTAAGAAGCAGCAGTTATTAGACAGCTGCTTCTTACACCTTTCGCCACCTCTGAAGTGGCAAAGATAAACCCCCCTGAACTCACTTAATCAGGGTGATTGACAGACCCTTCTCTCACGCTATTGGTCACATGAGAGAAGGAGTGAGAATTACAAACTCATCGGAGTGGATTTAAAGATCCGCTGCCTATATGCAAAGGCAATCGGACAATATTCTCAAGTTGAGAAGCTTGTCTGCAAGTCGGCCCTTAGTGCTTTAGCAGTGCTTTTTTATTGTGCATTTGTTGATTACGCAATTCTACTAGACTTCTGCTTTCCTTCCAAAAAAAGCATATTTGTTTTGTTGTAACGAAACGAATATCCTAAAGAATGCACAGGGAAAATTTACCAAAATTAATGAATATTGCTTAATTCTGCAAAATTACTTTGTTTTCTTAAAGATGCTAAAATACTTACCTACATGAGCTCCTCTTCACTTCAGATCCAGGCCTAGCTTTAGCATACCCCAGGAACCAAGCGTGCTAAGCCTCCAGTTAGTGAGGGCTGGGTTCTAGAGTGAAGGGGAGCGGGTTAGGAACAGATTAATTTTTTTCCCCTGTCCTTTTTAAACAATTATATTTGTTTTGTTTAAACTAAACGAATACCGAATAGTGCAGTCAACTAATATTCAGGGAAACGAATTTCCCCGAATATTCGTAACAAACATTTCGAACAAACCAAAAATTGTTTGGCTGCACATCTCTAAATTCTACTGTATCTAATTCTTCTTTAGTGCTTTTAGCTGAAAGCCGATAGCTGGTCCTCTTTAAATTATAGGAAATCTAGTGACCCTTATACTTGGCACTATGTCATAACCCTCTGCTACTAGGGCTTGCAGCTTCTCCATAACTGTAAGTAATGATTTTTTCCACACTTAGCTAATTCCCCAAAGGCTGATCTGCGAGGTGAAGCAGGAGCTTCTCCTCGCCATTCAGGTCCAGAGAAAAAGAGGGCATTTCCTGTCATCAGCACCTAATTATAGACTCCCCCTTAATCCCACCCATGCCCTAGCTTTAACCCAAACACTTCAGGCCAATACAGGGTCACATTCCCCTCCTTCAATATTTTCATACAGGGTTGCATTTTATTCTACAGGCTGTCAGATGTCTTACAGCCTTCCTTGGAAGCAAATTGGTTAATCATTTCAGTAGCAGAAGCTTAGAGTTTCCCATTGTTCCAACTTACATGCAAGCTCCCTAGCAAGGTTATTTTCTAGACACTTTCGTATCTTATATCTATTGGTTTTCCCTGGAGCTATAAATATTAACCAGCAAACAATAAATTGCTAGTGCTTGCTGACTAAATTGCAAGTCAAATGTATATTTACCTAGGTCAGAGGCTGTTATACTAATCCATAGCTCTTTTTCTATCTTATCATATATATAACCCATCCTGTGTTATTGCAATCAAGAAAGCAACAATACTAATTTAATGTAGTGAGAAATCTAATTTCCAGATTTGGTCTTAAAATATTTTAAATTTAGTTGACATTTAAAATACAGACTGAGGAGTTTTGCAAAGTTGATGTGATTTTTTGACAGTATAAGAAATAAATACCATTTTTTAAGAGTAGCGCATTAACTGTACATAAATTTAATATAACCGTTATTTTTGAATGGCATATAGATTAACTGAAATGTAAAATGTATGTTTATTGGTACATTTAACTATACAAGGTTATATCTGCTACCAATAACTGCATATTAGTTTGAATATGGCGTTTTAAAATTTGATCATTTCTTCTTTTTTTTTTTGTTCTACCTGTAAATATTTCCAAAATTATTTTTCTCAATAAAAAATGAAACAAAAAAAGATTTGATTGCAGATTACACAATGTAAAACTAATGCAGTTTCAAATACCTGTCTAAATACCTTCATTAAGTTTTTAATTTTCAAGTTGATATTACATTAACAAAATGCTACTGCAACTGAAGGTAATACAAATTTTCATTTTTAAAATCCACATAGAAGTTAGAAGAGGTCAAGGGGCCGAATTATCAAGGGCCGAACAGCCCCTGATGACCCTATTTCCGCGCAAGCCTTCAGGCTCTGAGCGGCGGACAGCAATCAACCCGATCGAATACAATAGGGTTGATTGACACCCCCTGCTAGCGCCAGAATGGCTGCAAATCTGCAGGGGGCGGCATTTCACAAGTAGTTCACAAGAATTCAGCAAATTCAGCGATGTCTGTCGGACAGACCGATGATAAATCAGTCCAAAAGTCTGATGTTGTCATTGAGTAGGAGATTGTAGTTTGGTTAACAAGTAAACTGCCCCACTTCCACTGTTCCTGCCAGATTCTGTATAAAGATGGTACATGGTCCAACGTTCAGTTATTTTCTTATTAATGGGACAGACATGTCAAAATTAAACTTTCATATCTCAAATAGAGTATCCAATTTAAAACAGCTTTCAAATTTATTAAACTTGCTTCATTATATGGGTATCTTTTGTTAAAGTGTTGGCTCAGGAGAAGCAAGGCATGTCTGGGAGCTAACTGAACACATCTGGTGAGCCAATTACAAGAGCCACATATGTGCAACCACCACTTGCCATCCAGATCTCAGTAGTACACGGATCCTAACCCCACTATTCAAATCATAAACGTTTATTTTTTCTTTACTGTCTCTTTCAAGATCATTCATGGAACACAAATGGCAGAGACAACCAAAAAATAAACAGCATTTGTCCCTTTAAATAATGAGGTGTTGTTAAGCAGGTAAGTGCTTGGTATTTCAGTGTGTGTGTGTTGTATTCTGCAGAGTTTAAAATGATCATTTCCAGTGAGCACTTAAATTAATCAATTACAACTTTTCTTGTTTAATGTGCAATCTTGGCATTGAATACAGGTAGCCCTCAGTTTACGCCGGGGTTAGGTTCCAGAAGGAATGGTTGTAAATCGAAACCGTTGTAAATTGAAACCCAGTTTATAATGTAAGTCAATGGGAAGTGAGGGAGGGAGGTTCCAGGCCCCTCTCAAAATTGTCATAAGTAACACCTAATACATTATTTTTAAAGCTTTGAAATTAAGACTTTAAATTCTAAACAGCATTATAAACCTAATAAAATAATCACACAACACAGAATATATAATTAAACTAAGTTAAATGAACAAAAACATTTGCTAAACAGCATTATAAACCTAATAAATTAATCACACAACACAGAATATATAATTAAACTAAGTTAAATGAACAAAAACATTTGCTAAATAGCATTATAAACCTAATAAAATAATCACACAACACAGACTTCACTTGCATTGTTCTGCAAACAGTTCTTTCTATGCATTCCAATCTGGACTGATTTATAGACGGGAAGATCTTGTTCCTTTGAAATCTGCTTGATAGCTCAGCTCTGGTAAAACTGATTAATTTCAGCTTGCTTGGCTTTGCTGCAACACAAGCGGACAGCTCCACCTACTGGCTATTTTAATAAATGCACTGCTTCTCAATGCTTTTCAATAGCAGTCACATGACTGGAAAAAAGGTTTTTATTCTGAAACAGTGTAAATTGAACCGTTGTAAAACGAGGGCCACCTGTATAATATATTTATATTTACACTAGACGTGCACCAATGCAAACAAAATAATAATAATTTTGCTGTTTTTTCGTATGCATTTGAAGAAGCAAATTAAAACATCTCTTTTAAGAAATAAAGGAGCAAACAAAACCATTCAACAACAAATGAGTTCAATTTTATGTACTTAAAAACATAACTCTAAAAAGACTTTAAATTTACAGTTTTACACTATTTAATAGCAGTGGAGGCTACTCCATTGGAGCACACTCGCACGTGCCCCCCACAGGCCAGAGGAAAGAAAAAAAAAAAACAGAAAAAAAAATATAATTTTTCAATAGCCCCCTATTGAAAAAAAATATATTTTTTTTTTACCCCCAGAATAAATTATTTTTTTAATAAATTATTATTATTTGTTGTGTCCTGCCTGGCCCCCTACTGTTTGAACAATCATACACACATCATGATCATCAGTGATCTGATCACACACCCAGCGTCCAGCCACTGTACTGCTGTACTGTAGTAATCAATCCAGTCCCTAGGGCCTAAGCGCACGTGCGATAGAGAATCTATGGCACTGTGTCTGTGCGCATGCTAAATTTGGCTGCTGCGCAGCTCCCAGCCTCCTCATCCCCTTAGACGGCTGATCGCACACTTCAGCCTGTGCGAGGGGTGGGAGGCGTTAAGAGCTCAGCCCAGGCAGCAGCCAGTGACACAGCCCACAGGAGAAGAGCAGAGTCTGAGCGTCATCACTAACAGTCACGTGATGACGCTTGAGACGCTCCTCCCAGCTCAACGGCGCGAAATCTCATTGCGGAGATAGTCGTTGAGCTGAGAGGAGCTCAATTTGTGTTGTCTTATCTGAGTGACACTGTCTGCCCGCTCTGGCGATATTTTGAGTCTGACTCAACGATATATCATATAATACTTATTATCCAGCAATTGAATTATCCATCCCAGGATTCCCATCTCAGTTTCATCTGACTAGTGACTACTGACCTGAGGACTCAGTTACTTAGAGATTAGTTAGCGGCAGGCTTTCCCACACGTGTTTCCTTCTGTGAAGAAGAAGAAGAGTCTGGCTTGGAAAGATAAGGAAGCAGGGTGGAGAAGCAGGCTGCATCTTTGTAGAAAAAATCAGGTAATCGTTTATGCACTGCTGCTTTTTTACAGGGGCTGACTGGGCCAAGGGCAGGGGGCAGGGCATAGGGATTAAAGCAGGTCCGGTAGTAGTGTTTACTTTCACCTCCTTAGAAGTGTTACTTTTGGGGCCGTTCAGAGCAGGGAAGCTAACTGTCCTGTAAATAACCCAGATGTGATTCTTTCATGACCTCTGCTCAGTATCTCATTTCATGCAGGGTGCCTGACAGATAGTTACAGCCTCGAGTGTAAGCTATTCCCAGGGGAGGGAGTGTTAGTGTAACTGTTGTTTGTATTCTCTATTTCATACTCTGGGTTTCCCTCATCCTGAATTTAAATTACTACATCAGTACTTTGTATATTTCTGTTTTGCAGATGTTTTGCTTTGTGGCAAATACTGATATCTGATCATTGAATATGCATATCTTTCATATTTAGGATACAAGAAATGATTTGGCAAAATATGTATATCTATTTATATAAAAGCATTTTAAAAAGTGGCATTATGGCCAGTGACAAATGACACCCCTAATAGAAACCCATTTACTTATTCTAACTCCAGTTAAGTTTTCAATGGTTGATCTGTTCTGTATGGAAAATATTCTACTACAAAAACATTGACTGAGGGCAAAATGTAAAGGAATCTTAACACTGTCTATTTAAATAGCCCCCCCCCCTTTAAATAGCTTTTTTTAGGAGGAGGCTTGCAAACTGTGGATGGAAGGCACTTGTGTGTTTGCTAACACAGCATAAAATTTTATTATTGAATGAAACACTACAGATTCATTGGCCTTTCCTTTTAGAGGGACATAAAAGTGCAAACATTATATACAGTGTTATAACATTTTATTTTTGCACTGTTGTTTGCATATATAACTATGTTTAACCCTGCAAATCATTGCTTCTCTGAAGCAAACTTTAAAAATGTGTTTAACACATTTCCAAGGGTTAAACACAGTTATTTGCAAGCAATAGTGCTATAGTAAAATGTTCTAATCCATTTTTTTTTGCAATTTAATGTCCCTTTAATTACAGTGCACACATTAGTTACATGTTAAAAATAATATTTTCCCATCCCATATTTACAGTGGTCTCTTAAAATCCCAAACTACCAGATCACACTAAATCTAATCTAAATCTAGTTGTGAGAAATCAAGGCTGAGCTGTGTGTATATGTATGTATGTATGTATGAATATATATATATATATATATATATATATATATATATATATATATATATATATATATATATATATATATATATATATATAAATGTATGTACATATATATATATATATATATATATATATACACACACACACATTAAAATGGGCGGGGCCATCTGAGGGGCGGGGCTAGTGCTCCCCCATCTTCAAAAGTCACCAGCCGCCACTGTTTAATAGTGATCCAGCAGTTTCATCTCAGTTGATTAATTCCTCTGTAAGCATGACTTTGGTTCTTGACAATCCTGACCCATTAATTTTTTTTTTTTTTTTAAATATATATTTTGTTTTACTTGCTGCTGACTTGTATAAGTAGCACTAGTTACTGCTATAACTTTATTTAAGTTTAAGTTATTGTCCCAAAAATATTGTTACCAAAAATACTGACCAACAGCTTAAACTTAAATAAAGTTAAACCATTAACTAGTGCTACTGATACAGCAGCAAGCAAAACAAAAAGATATTTTTTTTCATTATGAACAATTCATCCAAAATAAAAGTTTTTGTCTGTCCACATCTCTAATTTACACACATGAATCTATCTAGCTTGCTCTCTCATATAATAATCAGATATTGTAGGCATAAAAGAATAGGCTTTTTTTATTTTTGCTTCACTATAGAGTTATATACTTAATTTTGCATACAGTTCCTTTGCGGTCTCTCCATAATCTGCTTTTGGTTCAGTATACTAAGTAGATTAGAAGCAGTGGTGATACTGTAATTTAAATTGGGTTTATCTACTTCCCAATAGGCTACTGTTTCCAGAAGAGCTCATACAATAGTTATATAAAGCTGAATATAATTATTGGCATAGTAGAACAGTAGAAAAGCTTTATGAAAGCACTGCCAGTTAATACATTCTTGTCACATACACTTTTGAGGAGCGGAGCCCAATTCATTGTAACAGAGTAAGAATTCATTTTGTTGTTGAATTGCTATTATTATCTAGAAAATTTGTAAAGGCACCTTGACAGAACATGATAAAATACCTGAACTTGCAGAGCAACAACATTTACTTAGCAAATGACATTTTAATTCAGAAAGTCAAATTTGCATACTAATTAAATTTTCCCTTAAAACAGTTAGACTTCTGACCTTCCCACCTAGAGTTGGTGACAGAGATGAAAACATTTTTATTGTTATGTGCTGTCATGCAAAAAACAGAATTACACAAGATCAGGAAAAGCATAGAGGCATAAACTTTTGTTACAGTAAGTTAGCAGTTGATAAAAGAGTCAAATTGATCCACTTAAATCTGTAAAGTTTCCCTTCAGAGTTCAGATTTTGATCTATAGATCCATTAGAAAACAAGAAAAGTCTGCAAATATTTTTTAAGATTATTTTTGGTGCATCATTTTATTAAAAAAATAATCTGACATTAATATGCTGTTTGAGCTCTGAGCAATTAACAATTTTATACTCATGCTTTTAATTATCATGTTTATATATATATTTATATATATATATATGTATATATATATATATATATATATATATTCAAAATTGGAGAAGAAAAAAAGTCAGAAGAAAAAAGAAGAAAGAAAAGTAAGGAAAATAGACCAGATAAAGAAAAGTGTGTCCTAGCCAGCACTTACTCATAGAAAAAAACATAATTTATGTAAGAACTTACCTGATAAATTCATTTTTTTCATATTAGCAAGAGTCCATGAGCTAGTGACGTATGGGATATACATTCCTACCAGGAGGGGCAAAGTTTCCCAAACCTTAAAATGCCTATAAATACACCCCTCACCACACCCACAATTCAATTTAACGAATAGCCAAGAAGTGGGGTGATAAGAAAGGAGCGAAAGCATGAAAAATAAGGAATTGGAATAATTGTGCTTTATACAAAAAAATCATAACCACCACAAAAAGGGTGGGCCTCATGGACTCTTGCTAATATGAAAGAAATGAATGTATCAGGTAAGTTCTTACATAAATTATGTTTTCTTTCATGTAATTAGCAAAAATCCATGAGCTAGTGACGTATGGGATAGCAGATACTCAAGATGTGGAACTTCCACGCTAGAGTCACTAGAGAGGGAGGGATTAAATAAAGACAGCCAATTCTGCTGAAAAAACAATCCACAACCCAAATCAAAAAGTTTTAATCTTATAATGAAAAAAAACTGAAATTATAAGCAGAAGAATCAAACTGAAACGGCTGCCTGAAGTACTTTTCTACCAAAAACTGCTTCAGAAGAAGAGAAAACATCAAAACGGTAGAATTTAGTAAAAGTATGCAAAGAAGACCAAGTTGCTGCTTTGCAAATCTGATCAACAGAAGCTTCATTCCTAAAAGCCCAGGAAGTAGAAACTGACCTAGTAGAATGAGCCGTAATCCTTTGAGGCGGGGATTTACCCGACTCCACATAAGCATGATGAATCAAAGACTTTAACCAAGACGCCAAAGAAATGGCAGAAGCCTTCTGACCTTTCCTAGAACCAGAAAAGATAACAAATAGACTAGAAGTCTTTCTGAAAACCTTAGTAGCTTCAACATAATATTTCAAAGCTCTAACTACATCCAAAGAATGTAAAGATCTCTCCAGAGAATTCTTAGGATTAGGACACAATGAAGGAACAACAATTTCTCTACTAATGTTGTTAGAATTCACAACGTTAGGTAAAAATTTAAATGAAGTCCGCAACACTGCCTTATCCTGATGAAAAATCAGAAAAGGAGATTCACAAGAAAGAGCAGATAATTCAGAAACTCTTCTAGCAGAAGAGATGGCCAAAAGGAACAAAACTTTCCAGGAAAGTAATTTAATATCTAGAGAATGCATAGGTTCAAACGGAGGAGCCTGTAAAGCCCTCAGAACAAATTAAGACTCCAAGGAGGAGAAATTGACTTAATGAAGGCTTGATTCGAACCAAAGCCTGTACAAAACAATGAATATCAGGATGATTAGCAATCTTTCTGTGAAAAAGAACGAAAGAGCAGAGATTTGACCTTTCAAGGAACTTGCAGACAAACCCTTATCCAAACCATCTTGAAGAAATTGTAAAATTCTAGGAATTCTAAAAGAATGCTAAGAAAATTTATGTGAAGAACACCAAGAAATGTAAGTCTTTCAGACTCGGTAATAGATCTTCCTAGACACAGATTTACGAGCCTGTAACATAGTATTAATCACTGAATCAGAGAAACCTCTATGACTAAGTATTAAGCGTTCAATCTCCATACCTTCAAATTTAATGATTTGAGATCCTGATGGAAAAATGGGCCTTGAGACAGAAGGTCTGGCCTTAACAGAAGTGACCAAGGTTGGCAACTTGCCATCTGAACGATATCCACATACCAAAACCTGTGCGGCCATGCTGGAGCCAAAAGCAGTACAAACGAACGCTCCATTAGGATTTTGGAAATCACTCTTTGAAGAAGAACTAGAGGCGGAAAGATATAAGCAGGTTGATAATTCCAAGGAAGTGACAACGCGTCCACCGCTTCCGCCTGAGGATCCCTGGATCTGGACAGATACCTGGGAAGTTTCTTGTTTAGATGAGAGGCCATCAGATCTATTTCTGGAAGCCCCCATATTTGAACAATCTGAAGAAATACCTCTGGGTGAAGAGACCATTTGCCCGGATGTAACATCTGGCGACTGAGATAATCCGCTTCCCAATTGTCTATACCTGGGATGTGAACCGCAGAAATTAGACAAGAGCTGGATTCCGCCCATACAAGTATCCGAGATACTTCTTTCATAGCCTGAGGACTGTGAGTCCCCCCTTGATGATTGACATATGCCACTGTTGTGACATTGTCTGTCTGAAAACAAATAAATGATTCTCTCTTCAGAAGAGGCCAGAACTGAAGAGCTCTGAAAATCCCACGGAGTTCCAAAATATTGAATGGTAATCTCGCCTCCTGAGATTCCCAAACCCCCAGCGCTGTCAGAGATCCCCATACAGCTCCCCAACCTGAAAGACTCGCATCTGTTGAGATCACAGTCCAGGTTGGACGAACAAAAGAGGCCCCTTGAACTAAAAGATGGTGATCCAACCACCAAGTCAGAGAAGAACGAACATTGGGAATCAAGGATATTAATTGTGATATCTTTGTATAATCCCTGCACCATTGGTTCAGCATACAAAGCTGGAGAGGTCTCATGTGAAAACGAGCAAAAGGGATTGCGTCCGATGCAGCAGTCATGAAACCTAAAATTTCCATGCACAAAGCTACCGAAGGGAAAGATTGAGACTGAAGGTTTCGATAAGCTGAAACCAATTTCAGACGTCTCTTTTCTGTAAGAGACAAAGTCATGGACACTGAATCTATTTGGAAACCTAAAAAGGTTATCCTTGTCTGAGGAATCAAGGAACTCTTTGGTAAATTGATCCTCCAACCATGTCTTTGAAGAAACAACACAAGTTGATTCGTGTGAGATTCTGCAGAATGTAAAGACTGAGCAAGTACCAAGATATCGTCCAAATAAGGAAATACCGCAAAACCCTGCTCCCTGATTACAGAGAGAAGGGCACCGAGAACCTTCGAAAAGATCCTTGGAGCTGTAGCTAGGCCTAAAGGAAGAGCAATAAACTGGTAATGCTTGTCTAGAAAAGAGAATCTCAGGAACTGATAGTGATCCGGATGAATTGGAATATGGAGATATGCATCCTGTAAGTCTATTGTGGACATATAATGCCCTTGCTGAACAAAAGGCAGAATAGTCTTTATAGTCACCATCTTGAATGTTGGTATCCTTACATAACGATTCAATATTTTTAGATCCAGAACTGGTCTGAAGGAATTCTCCTTCTTTGGTACAATGAACAGATTTGAGTAAAACCCCAGGCCCCGTTCCAGAACTGGAACTGGCATAATTACCCCAGCTGACTCCAGATCTGAAACACATTTCAGAAATGCTTGAGCCTTCACTGGGTTTACTGGAATGCATGAAAGAAAGAATCTTCTCACAGGCGGTCTTACCCTGAAACCTATTCTGTACCCTTGTGAAACAATGTTCTGAATCCAAAGACTTTGAATCGAATCGATCCAAACATCTTTGAAAAATCATAACCTGCCCCCTACCAGCTGAGCTGGAATAAGGGCCACACCTTCATGCGGATTTGGGAGCTGGTTTTGACTTTCTGAAAGGCTTGGATTTATTCCAGACTGGAGAAGGTTTCCAAATGGAAACTGTTCCTTTAGAGGAAGGGTCATGCTTTTGTTCCTTATTCTGACGAAAGGAACGAAAACGATTAGCAGCCCTATATTTACCTTTAGATTTTTTTATCCTGAGGTAAAAAGGCTCCCTTCCCCCCACCATTGAAATTATTGAGTCTAACTGAGAACCAAATAATTTATTACCTTGGAAAGAAAGAGAAAGCAATGTTGACTTAGAAGTCATATCTGCATTCCAAGACTTAAACCATAAAGCTCTTCTAGCTAAAATAGCTAAAGACATATACCTGACATCAATTCTAATGATATCGAAAATGGCATCACAAATGAAGTTATTAGCATGTTGAAGAAGTTCAATAATGCTATAAGCATTATGGTCTGACACTTGTTGCGCTAAAGCCTCCAACCAGAAAGTTGAAGCTGCAGCAACATCAGCCAAAGAAATAGCAGGTTTCAGAAGATTACCTGAACATAAATAAGCCTTCCTTAGAAAGGATTCAAGCTTCCTATCTAAAGGATCTTTAAACGAAGTACTATCTGCCGTAGGAATAGTAGTACGTTTAGCAAGAGTAGAAATAGCCCCATCAACTTTGGGGATTTTATCCCAAAACTCTAATCTATCAGATGGCAAAGGGTACAATTTCTTAAACCTTGGAGAAGGAGTAAATGAAGTACCCAGACTATTCCATTCCCTAGAAATTAGTTCTGAAATAGCATCAGGAACTGGAAAAACTTCTGGAATAACCACAGGAGGTTTAAAAACTGCATTTAAATGCTTAGTAGTTTTAATATCAAGAGGACTAGACTCCTCCATATCTAAAGCAATCAACACTTCCTTAAGTAAAGAACGAATAAACTCCATCTTAAATAAATATGAAGATTTATCAGTGTCAATATCTGAGGAAGAATCTTCTGAATCATATAGATCCACATCAGAAATAGATAAGTCAGAATGATGGTGGTCATTTAAAAATTCATCTGAAATATGTGAAGTTTTAAAAGACCTCTTACGTTTAGTAGAAGGAGGAATAACAGACATTGCCTTCCGAATAGATTTAGAAACAAATTCTTTAACATTAACAGGAACATCCTGAACATTAGATGCTGAAGGAACAACAACAGGTAATGGATTATTACTAATGGAAATACTATCTGCTTTTGATAGCTTATAATGACAACTATCATAAACAAAAGCCGGAGGAACAGTTACCAAAAGTTTACATCAAATGCAGCGCTTTTCCAGAAGTAGATTCTGATCCAGGGTCAGGTAGTGACGTCTTGCAATATGTAAAAGAAAAAACAACATATAAGCAAAATTATCAAATGCCTTAAATGGCAGTTTCAGGAATGGGAAAAAATGCAAAATGAAACAAGCTTCTAGAAAACCAGAAGCAACTGAAAAGTGAGACTGAAATAATGTGAAAAAACTGGCGCCAAAAATAACGCCCACACATTTTGGCGCCAAGAATGACGCCCATATTTTTGGCGCCAAAAAAACGTCCGCAATACACATACATCAAAAATGAATTACGAAAAAACTTCCGGCACCAACTATGACGCCGGAAATGACGAAATTTTTGCGCCAAAAAGTCTCGCGCAAAAAATGACGCAATAAATAAAACCATTTTCTGCACCCGCGAGCCTACAGCCCACAATTTTTGAAAAAAAAGTCAATTGAAAATTGAAGGTAAGAAAAATGAAACTTATATGCATTTTCCCAAAATGAATATGACAGTCTGAATGAAGGAATACTGAATATCCTGAATCATGGCAAATATAAGTTTAAACACATATATTTAGAACTTTACATATAAAGTGCCCACCATAGCTTTGAGTGTCATAAATAGAAATAAGACTTACTTACCCTAAGACACTCATCTACATATAGTAGATAGCTAAACCAGTACTGAAACGAGAATCAGTAGAGGAAATGGTATATAAGAGTATATCGTCGATCTGAAAAGGGAGGTAGGAGAAGAAATCTCTACAACAGATAACAGAGAACCTATGAAATAGATCCCCTAGAGGAAGACCATTGTATTCAAATAGGCAATACTCTCTTCACATCCCTCTGACATTCACTGCACTCTGAGAGGAAAACCGGGCTTCAGCCTGCTGTGAAGCGCATATCAACGTAGAATCTAGCACAAACTTACTTCACCACCTCCATGGGAGGCAAAGTTTGTAAAACTGAATTGTGGGTGTGGTGAGGGGTGTATTTATAGGCATTTTAAGGTTTGGGAAACTTTGCCCCTCCTGGTAGAAATGTGTATCCCATACGTCACTAGCTCATGGACTCTTGCTAATTACATGAAAGAAATAAATCTATAATTGAAAGATATGAACCTCAAGGTAATGTGTGTGGTAGTGGCCAATCCCAAGGTGACCGGCTCCCTTCCCAAAATAGTATCTCTCAATACATATTAAATATTCAAATAAAACACATTTAATTCATAGTAGAAAATTAGAGACAATATACAAATAGTTATAAGACTTCTAAAAGTGGCAAGTATTTAATAATAGTTTCTATTAAACACATACAAAAACACCAATGGCTATTGGATACTGATTAATTATCACCTATAAGAGCTCAGTGTCCTTAAGGTCATTAAATATCCATATACACAGACTTGTTTCACACTGTCAGTATCAATCCATAAGGTGATTAGTGTCATAGGGGCCTACTTATTAAGCCATCAACTGTGCTGCATTCGCTGGCAACAATACGCTCGCCTAACATCGCTTAACATCGCTGCCATGGACCTGAATATGTTCTCCATATTTAACAAAAAAGCTGTCCAAAAGCTGCGCACCAAGTACGGGGCGATGAGCAGCGGACTGTTGATAACTAACAGTCATCAATCTTGCTGCTCTTCGACTTTTTCAAAGCTTTATTTGTATACTGTCACTAAACACCCACACTATACTAAACTGTTTAACCCCTATACCGCCGCTCGCGGACCCTGCCGCAACTAAATAAAGTTATTAACCCCTAAACCGCCGCTCCTGGAGCCCACCGCCACCTACATTATACTTATTAACCCCTAATCTGCCACCCCCTATACCGCCGCCACCTACATAAAGTTATTAACCCCTATCCTGCCGCTCCCAGAGCCCACCGCAACTTAATAAATGTATTAACCCCTAAACCGCCAGCCCCCCACATCGCCATAAACTAAATTAACCTATTAATCCCTAAACCTAACAACCCGCTAACTTTATATTAAATATTAACTCATTCCTATCTTATAATAAATTTAAACTTATCTTTAGATTTAAATTAAACTATTTTAAACTAATAATTAACCTATTCTAACTATTATAATAAAATTACATTAAACTATATTAAACTATTACTTAACCTACCCTAACTGTTATAATAAAATTGCATTAAACTATATTAAATTAATAATTAACCTACCCTATTATAATAAAATTACATTAAACTATATTAAATTAATAATTAATCTAACCTAATTTTTATACTAAAATTACATGAAATTTCAAATTAAAATAATTTTTTTATATATTTAAACACCTAACCCTACTCAAATAATTTAATTCTACACTAAAAAATTACAAAGTTACAAAAAACTAAGTTACAAAAAATAACAAACACTAAGTTACACAAAAAAACAGAAAGTTACAAAAAATAAAAAATAAACTATCAAAGCTTTAAACTAATTTCACCTAATCTAAGGGCCCTATGAAAATAAAAAAGCCCCCCAAAATAAAAAAATAACCCTAGCTTACAATAAACTACAACTAGCCCTTAAAAGGACCTTTTGCGGGGCATTTCCCCAAAGTAATCAGCTCTTTTACCTGTAAAAAAATATACAAATACCCACCAACAGTAAAACCCACCACCCACACAACCAACCCCCCAAATAAAATACTATCTAAAAAAACCTTGGATGGGCATTGCCCTTAAAAGGGCATTTAGCTCTATTGCAGGCCCAAGTCCTAATCTAAAACTAAAACCCACCCAATAAACCCTTAAAATAATCCTAACACTAATCCCAGAAGATTTACTTACAGTTTTGAAGATCTGACATTCATCCTCCAAGAAGCCGGGAAAAGTCCTCAACGAAGCGGCCGAAGTCTTCATCCAAGCCAGCAGAAGTCTTCACCCAGACGGCATCTTCTATCTTCATCCATCCGGCGCATAGCTGCTCCATCTTCAAGACATCCGACGCGGAGCATCCTCTTCCTTACGATGACAACCGACGAATGAAGGTTCCTTTAAATGAGGTCATCCAAGATGGCGTCCCTTAGATTCTGATTGGCTGATAGAATTCTATCAGCCAATCGTAATTAAGGTTGAAAAAATCCTATTGGCTGTTGCAATCAGCCAATAGGATTAAGCTTTCATCCTATTGGCTGATCCAATCAGTCAATAGGATTGAGCTCACATTCTATTGGCTATTCTAATCAGCCAATAGAATGTGAGCTCAATCCTATTGGCTGATTGCAACAGCCAATAGGATTTTTTCAACCTTAATTCCGATTGGCTGAATTCTATCAGCCAATCGGAATCTAAGGGACGTCATCTTGGATGACGTAATTTAAAGGAACCTTCATTCGTCGGTAGTCGTCGGAAGGAAAAGGATGCTCCGTGACGGATGTCTTGAAGATGGAGTTGCTCCGCTCCGCACTGGATGGATGAAGATAGAAGATGCCGTCTGGGTGAAGACTTCTGCAGGCTTGGATGAAGACTTCAGCCGCTTCGTTGATGACTTCTCCCGGCATCTTGGAGGATGGATGTCGGATCTTCAAAGTAAATCTTCTGGGGTTAGTGTTAGGATTTTTTTTAAGGGTTTATTGGGTGGGTTTTAGTTTTAGATTAGGACTTGGGCCTGCAATAGAGCTAAATGCCCTTTTAAGGGCAATGCCCATCCAAATGCCCTTTTCAGGGCAATGGGGAGCTTAGGTTTTTTTAGTTAGCTTTTTATTTGGGGGGTTGGTTGTGTGGGTGGTGGGTTTTACTGTTGGGGTGGGTATTTGTATTTTTTTTACAGGTAAAAGAGCTGATTACTTTGGGGAAATGCCCTGCAAAAGGCCCTTTTAAGGACTATTTGTAGTTTATTGTAGGCTGGGGGGGGGGTTATTTTGGGGGGGGCATTTTTATTTTCATAGTGCCCTTAGATTAGGTAAAATTAGTTTAAAGCTTTGATAATTTCTTTTTTATTTTTTGTAACTTTCAGGGTTTTTTTTGTGTAACTTAGTGTTTGTTATTTTTTGTAACTTAGTTTTTTGTAGTGTAGAATTAAATTGTTTGAGTAGGGTTAAGTGTTTAAATATATAATATAGTTATTTTAATTTGTAATTTTATGTAATTTTAGTATAAAAGTTAGCTTAGATTAATTTTTAATTTTATATAGTTTAATGTAATTTTAGTATAATAGTTAAAATAGGTTAATTATTAGTTTAATATAGTTTAATTTAAATCAAAAGGTAAGTTTAAATTTATTATAAGATAGGAATGAGTCAATATTTAATATAAAGTTAGCGGGTTTTTAGGTTTAGGGGTTAATAGGTTCATTTAGTTTATGGCGATGTGGGGGGCTGGCGGTTTAGGGGTTAATACATTTATTTAGTTGCGGTGGGCTCTGGGAGCGGCAGGATAGGGGTTAATAACTTTATGTATGTGGCGGCGGTATAGGGGGTGGCAGATTAGAGGTTAATAAGTATAATGTAGGTGGCGGCAGTGTAGGGGGGGGCAGATTGGGGCCGTTTAGACTCGGGGTACATGTTAGGGTGTTAGGTGTAAACATAACTTTTATTCTCCCATAGGAATCAATGGGATATCGTGCAGCAGCAAACATGAGCTTTCACTGCTTTCAGACTCCCTTTGATTCCTATGGCATCTGCCGCCTCCAGGGCGGTGGATTGAAAACCAGGTACGCTGGGCCGGAATAGAGGCAAGCGTACCTGCTAGGAATTTGTTTAGTAGCAAAAGTAGTCAGACCAGCGGATCGTATGTTTCGTCACAAAATTCTACTTTTGCCGGTCTGTAGCCTTTGATAAATAAGGCGAATCAGGCTTGCCACAATTACGCTAAGGAATTCCAGCATATTTGCGGTTGATGGCTTGATAAATAGGCCCCATAGTCTCCAAACTATTATTCAGCTATAATCCTTAAAGGGCCATAATACCCAAATGTTTCAACACTTGAAAGTAATGCAATATAGCTGTAAAAAGCTGACTAGAAAATATCAGCTGAACATCTCTATGTAAAAAAGAAAGATATTTTACCTCAAAAGTTCCTCAGTAGCCACATCCCATTGTAAAGGACTTCTAAGCAACAAATCAGTATGTCTGTCCCGGCACAGCTAAGGGGTTGAGCCTTGTGCACTCTCATGTTATTTCCCTATTCAGTTTAAAGGAAGTTTACTATGAAATCTCATGAGAGTTAAGTCAAATCTCATGAGATCAAAGTAAAAGAGTTCAAGACTTCAGCACTGTTGATGCTGATTGGCTGCTGTTCATTTCTTCATATTTTTTTTTACCTGCAGCTGAGTATAATTTTTTACACAGAACTTACTCTGCTGAGCTGAGGAAATTGTGAGGTAAATATATTCCTTTTTTATATAGAGATGCTCAGGTGATATTTTCCTGTCAGCTTTTTACAGTTATACTGCATCAGTTTCAAGTGATTTAGCATATGAGTATTATGTCCCTTTAAGTCAGTGCTGAAAAAGGCAAGCAAAAGTTCATAAATAGCACAAAAGCAATTGAGCAGTTCAAGTGATTATTGCTGTAGCGAGAGCAGGGTATGTCAGCGTGTAGTTTAGTGCAAGTGAAGAGGGTTAAACTTTGCAGTTGATATAACAGCATTAAGGACAACACGTCAGTGAAATATTTCTGTCAATGAGATATACTCTGTCAGGTCGAATATACATACAACCTTGTCTCTGTGGGTACTACCTAATGAGGGCCGTGCCCTCACCCAAGGGACCCTTGACCGTGGGGTGCAAGTTAACAGCAGTTGAATTTCTCACTAATCTTCACAGCTGACCCACACCGCTGCAGTGTCACTTTCTCTGTGTGTCCGATTTGTTTGCCAAGACCCTTCTTGTCAGTAACATACCTCGCTTCAGCTGTATCCTCCTGCAGGCTTCATGTGCACAATGCGAGACTGTGATCCTTCAAGGTCAGAGGTGTGCTGGAACAGCTCGGTCAGCCTAACCGAGCTTGTTAACCAAATAGTGAAAATACGCAACACATGTTTCGTCACTGGGCAAATTTTATGTGGCTTTCTCAAGCATAACTTTCCATTGGTGGTTCTCCCTCCCAGGAATTTAAGCTGATTCAAAAGTTCCTTGTGCAGTGACTTCCTGTCTAGTCAGACACTATCGTAAAGGTGGTATTTTTTGTTAGCACATTATTCTTTTCAATGTCCACTTATGTGTGTCCTAGGAACAAGTACCTTATTCATCTATACATCCTAAACAATTATTTACACTATACTTTCAATAGAGGAAGGCAGCCCATCAATCCCTTAATATATGTATATATATATATATATATATATATATATATATATATATACTCACCAGCCACTTTATTAGGTACACCTTGCTAGTACAGGGTTGGATCCCCTTGTGCCTTCAGAACTGCCTTAATTCTTTGTGGCATAGATTCAGCAAGGTGTTGGAAACATTCCCCAGAGATTTTGGTCCATATTGACATTATAGCATCCATTATGCGAATCCCAAAGGTGCTCTATTGGATTGAGATATGGTGACTGTGGAGGCCATTGGGGTACAGTTAACTCATTGTCATGTTCAAGAAACCAATTTGAGATGATTTGAGCTATATGACATGGTGTGTTATCCTGCTGGAAGTAGCCATTAGAAGATGGGTACACTGTAGTCATAAAGGGATGGACATGGTTAGCAGCAATACTCAGGTAGGCCATGGCGTTTAAACAATGCTCAATTGGTACTAAGGGGCCCAAAGTGTACCAAGAAAATATCTCCCCACACCATTACACCACCACCACCAGCAGCCTGAACCATTGATTCAAGGCAGGATGGATCCATGTTTTCATGTTGTTTACAAATTGTCAATGTTTTTTCAATCTTCTATTGTCCAATTTTGGTGAGCCTGTGAATTGTATTCTCATTTCTCTGTTCTTAGCTGATAGGAGTGGCACCCGGTGTAGTCTTCTGCTGCTGTAGCCCATCTGCTTCAATGTTCAACATGTGCGTTCAGAGATGGTATTCCCCATACCTGCGCATACTCCTCTGACCTCTGACAAAAACAAGGCATATGCGTCCACACAACTGCCGCTCACTGGATATTTTCTCTTTTTCGGATCATTCTCTGTAAACCCTAAAGATGGTTGTGCATAAAAATCCAAGTAGATCAGCAGTTTTTTAAATACACAGACCAGCTGTCATGGCACAGCCAGTCACTTACCCGCTCCTGGCTTCTGGTGGCATCCTAAAGGTGATGCGGTAACGGTCTCTGCCTCCCGGGACTCCTATTGCTGGCCTGCGACTGTCTTCCCCTCTCCATCTCGCCGCCGAGTTTTGCGGCGATTGTGCCGTTGCGGTAGAATGGCGTCTGCCACACGAACTCAGTGTTTGAGCATAGGAAGGGAGAAGGGGTCTGGGTCTGATGGAGGAGAGCAGGCCAGGGACTCTGAGAAAAACCAAGATGGCGCAGAGTCTCTGACCTCCTCTTATAGACTCTGCTGGCTCCACCTACTGGGGACAGGTAAGTCAGTGCTTGTTTATTTTCCTTGCTTCCTGGTTCTGGAGTTCTTTCCTTGTATTTAATCTATGTTAACTCTGATTTCATTATACAGACTTCCTGATACCTGACCTCGGTTTGTCCCTGTTTCCTTGCTTGCCTGCTGCCTGCCCCGACTTTGGATTGTTTTGACTACGTCTCTGTCTTTGCCCTTTTATTATTAAAGGCCTCCATGCCACCACTGAACTTTCAGGGTTCTTGTTCCAAAATCCAGGGTTTCCTGAGGGTCGTGTAAGGAAGTGCTGTTCCGCTACAAATGGGTTCCAATATAAAAATCAAGACCCTTTGGGGGTTGTCACATAATAACCAAGCCACCTGTTAGAGTTTAGCCGCTCCTGTACCTTTAAATTGCTGTTCATCATCTTGCTCTCCCTATTTAAGTCCCATCGTCTTGATTACCTGTGCTTGGTAATTTGTGTTGAACTCAGCTTTATCCTGAGCCTGTGCAAAGAGACCTAGCCTCCTTCCTGTTTCAAAGGATTTGCACTCCGTTTTTGTGTCAGCATCTACTACACCTCTTCGTGGGATTTTGAGGATCCTGCTATTCCTCATCTTGCTTTGTACTCAGGCTTTCCTTAAGCATTCCGCTCAATAGCCTGTCAGTTTATTCCCCAGCTGTTTTAGCACTCCCTGTCTGAAGACGCGGTCGGCGTCTGACATCACTATCCCCCTTCCGGACTCTCGGATTTCCAGAGACAAGCTTTCGTAGCTGTATTCAGACGCCGCAGTGATTTCTGCTCTTGGACTACACAAGTAACTTACCGGTCTCTCAAGTTGGTAACGTACTCAGCTCATTCTGAAGTTATTCTGTTATAATCTGCTGTGTAGCTCTTATGTGTTTTATTGACATTTGCTTCCTCCTGTTGCATTTAACATAATAGATACATACAGCAAGTAGTGTCTGTCCGAATAAAGTGAGCAAAGATACTATATCAGCTGGATACATTGCTTGACTCAGTGTGTGTGTTCTTATCCCCTGTTACCATATCTGGAATACCTGTGTCCTATTCCTATGCACAGCCTCTGAAACCTCTCAACCTAAGTGTATTGAAACTGTATTTGCACCCCAGTGTTGCAACAGTCACATTGTATATATTTGTATATAATATCTTTTTACTCTGCATTCATGTAGCAGTGACCCTCAGATCTATGAGCAAAAAACAAAGTTCTAGTTAAATCTTACGAACCTAAGGTTTGGTGGGAGACTGAGTGGTCCTGCAATTAAGGGTATATATTCCAATAGTTTCCTTGACATATTACCAAGCCTTTTAAAAGTATACCCTGAAGCATGGATATCACAGAGCTCACAAATCGTGTAGGTTCCCTAGCACAAAGCATGGACCACATGTTGAAAGGACTTAGAGAAATTCAACTTGAAAATGAACATATTAGAAAATGTATTAATGAACACCTGTCTCAAAAACCGCAAGCTGCAGAATTGACCCCTGAACCTGCAGTGTCTCCGCCTGAAAAGTTCTTTGGAGATAGTGCCTTATTTAGGGAGTTCAAAAATTCCTGTACACTTTATTTCTCCCTGAAACCCAGAACATACCCTTCTGATAGGGTTAAGGTACTAACGGTAATTTCATACCTTAGAGGAGAGGCAAAATCATGGGCAAACACCTTACATGAAAGTAATGACCCCATTTTGCGGTTGTTAGATTCATTTTTTGCAGTCATGTCTCTTCTATATGAGGACCATCATAAGCAGAACACTGCTGAGACTGCTCTTAGAAGTTTGCGTCAAGGTAAGCGAGCAGTTGAAGAGTACATTACGGATTTCAAAAGGTGGGCACCTGATACACAGTGGAACGAGCCAGCCTTGAAAAATCAATTCCGTACAGGACTCTCTGAAACATTAAAGGACGAGCTTGCTAGTGGTATGGTCCCCATTGAATTAGAATCTCTTATGACCCTCTGCATCACCATAGACCAAAGAATCAGAGAGAGAAGATCCGAAAAGACCACGACTGAACCTTCTAATAAGAGACCTCCTGTTTTTCATTCCGTTACTTCTAATGTACCTCCTAGGGTGAATGAGGAACCTATGGAGGTCGCAGTGATGAGAGGTCTATTAAAACCTGAGGAAAAGGCAAGAAGAAGACTTCACAACCTCTGCCTATACTGCGCGGCCAAAGACCATGGTGTTAGAGATTGTCCCACACTCATCAGACAAAAGAGGAGTAAGAACATTGTAGTTAAAGACTGTTTGCATAATATTTCCTCTACCTCAACTCATTTGCCACTCTCTGTTTCCTTACAGTGGCAGCATGGGAAGACAAAGACCCAGGCCGTTATTGACTCTGGAGCTTCTGGGAATTTCATCGACTATTCTTTTGTGTTAAAAAATAAGATTCCTTTAATAAAGAAAGATAATGCACTAGCTATAAGATTGGTGGATGGTTCCTTTATCAATTCCGGTCCTATCACTCATCACACTTGCCCATTAAAAGTTGTTACATCATCAGGTCATAATGAGGTATGCTCCTTTGATGTTTTGCCATCATGTTTATATCCCTTAATATTCGGTATCACTTGGTTGGTGAAACATGACCCAGTTATTTCCTGGAGTTTGGGCTCTGTGAACTTAAATTCTACCTTTTGTAAGGCATTTTTCCCAAATCAGTCTATTTGTAATATCACTGACCATGTTTTGCCACACTGTTATCTCGAATATTCTGATGTGTTTGACAAGGTGGAAGCAACAAACCTACCCCCTTATAGGACCTACGACTGTCCTATAGATTTAATACCAGGTAGTGTTATCCCTTGTGGTCACATATATCCAATGTCACAACCTGAACTAGAACATTTAAAAGAATATTTAGAGGAGAACCTTAAAAAAAGGGTTTATTCGACCCTACACGTCATCGGCTGGGGCAGCTATGTTTTTCGTTAAAAATAAGGATGGTACCCTTCGGCCTATTATTGACTACAGACAACTCAATAAGTGTACAAAGAAGAACAGGTATCCCCTTCCGCTCATACCTGAGCTTATAGAACGGTTGCAAGGAGCTAGCATATACACTAAACTATACCTTAGAGGAGTGTACAATTTAATAATAATGAGGAAAGGAGACGAGTGGCTAACAGCATTCTGCACACGTTACGGCCTCTATGAGTACACCGTCATGCCTTTTGGTCTGTGCAACACTCCTGCAACTTTTCAGTGTTTTATAAATGACATATTTCATGATTTACTTGACGTTTGTATCGTCATTTATCTTGACGATATCTTGATTTATTCAGACAACTTACAGAATTACTATGAACATGTAAAACTTGTTCTTTCCCGTCTTAGGTTGCATTGTCTGTATGCAAAATTGGAAAAATGTATTTTTAATGCCACTACCATTTCCTTCCTTGGCTACCTCATATCCCTTTCAGGTATTTCAATGGAAGCAAATAAAGTTGAGGCAGTCACTAATTGGCCTACTCCCACCACCAAAAAAGACGTTCAAAGATTCCTTGGCTTTGCAAACTTCTATAGGAAGTTTATTAAGGGGTTTTCTGAGATTGCCAGGCCTTTGCCTAGACTTACTCAAAAAAATCTCAGGTTTACCTGGAATAAGTTAGCTGACGAATCCTTCAAGAAGTTGAAGGATAGGTTTGTGACTGCCCCAGTACTGCAATTCCCAGATCCCAGTTTACAGTATACGCTTGAGGTCGATGCTTCTGAGTATGCCCTAGGAGCAGTTTTATCTCAAAGATCCTCTTCTAAGGATCCCCTGCATCCTATCTCATTCTACTCCAGAGTCATGAGTTCAGCGGAGTTAAATTATGCAATAGGTGAAAAAGAGCTTCTTGCGATAAAATCAGCACTTGAGTTCTGGAGGCACCTACTTGAGGGAACTATGCATACCATCTTGATACCTACAGACCATAGGAATCTTGAGTTTCTAAAAACTAACAAGACGTTAACCTCCCGACAAGTTCGGTATCGGCCACGATCTAAAAACCAAAGGCTGACTCCCTTTCAAGAAAAGATCCCAAACCATTGAACTGCGAGATTCCGGGTTCCATAATTCCTCAAAACAGGTTTATCGGATTGACTTTCGTTACTAGGTCCTCCATAAAAGAACATCAGAACTCTGATTCCTCCTTACCTCATCTTGGTTTACAGAAAAGTCACAATGACCTTTACTATCATGGTAGACAGATATACATTTCAGAAGCACTCAGAAGGGAGCTAATACATTCTGCACATGACTCCTTACTTTCGGGTCATCCAGATGTCCATAAAACTCTTCATCTTCTTCAAAGAGATTATTGGTGGCCTCATATGGAATGTTCAGTAAAATCATATATACAGTCTTGTTCCATTTGCACCACCTGCAAACATTCACGCTTGTTACTTTCCTTTCCAGTAGCCAATAGACCTTGAAGGGACATAGCAATGGACTATATAGTAAATCTTCCATCTTCTTATAATTACAACACTATTCTAGTCTCTTTTCTAAAATGGCTCACTTTATACCCCACAGAGGGTTACCAACTGCTTCTGAAACCGCTTTGCTATTCCTGAATCATGTAGTCAAGTTACATGGGTTACCTGATTCCATCATGACTGACAGAGGCTCTCAGTTCACCTCTAAGTTCTGGAATCAATTATGTTCCACTCTTAAAATAACAAGGAAGCTGAGTACTGTTTACCATCCTCAGATGAATTGACAGTCCGAAAGGACTAACCAGTCTCTTGAACAATACTTACGTTGTTACTGTACCATTGAACAGGATAATTGGTTCAAGCTTTTGGCTACGGACGAATTTGCTCATAATAACACCATCAACTCCTCAATAAAGTCTTCACCTTTCTACGTCAACTATGGGTTTCACCCTTCCTACCCCTTATTCTACAGAACTGATTCTATGTTACCAACTGTAGATGATACCATCAATACAATTGCTGAAGGATTTTCTACTCTTAAGGAAACCTTGCTTGAAACTCAGACTTCACAGAAACAATGCTGCAATCTAAGATGTTCAAAACCTCCTGAGTAAAAACCAGGGGACAAGGTATGGCTCAGCACTAAAAACTTAAAACTTAAAATACCTAATAAGAAGCTTGGTAAGCTTTACATAGGACCATATGAAATCATTAAGATCATTAACGTCAACGCTGTGACTCTACTGTTGCCACCTTCCTCAAAATTCACCCTACGTTCCACGTATCGCTCCTTAAACCCCACTACCCCACCAGGGATCTACATCAACTTCCTTCTTACTCACCTCGAATTGTGTATGAGATTGATTACAAGGTTGAGGCAATTTTGGACTCTCGTTACTACCACAACCAACTTCAGTATCTGGTTCGGTGGAAAGGTTTTGGGGTGGATGAGGATTCTTGGGAGCCATACACCTACTTGTCTGCTCCTCGTCTTCTTTCTCTCTTTCATAGGAGACACCCTGACAGACCTAAGCCTTGATCCACTGAGCGTCTCCTTGAGGGGGGCGTCCTGTTAGGGTTTAGCCACTCCTGTACCTTTAAATTGCTGTTCATCATCTTGCTCTCCCTATTTAAGGCCCCTCCTCTTGATTACCTGTGCTTGGTAATTTGTGTTGAACTCAGCTTTATCCTGAGCCTGTGCCAAGAGACCTAGCCTCCTTCCTGTTTCAAAGGATTTGCACTCCGTTTTTGTGTCAGTGTGTGTGTTCTTATCCCCTGTTACCATATCTGGAATACCTGTGTCCTATTCCTATGCACAGCCTCTGAAACCTCTCAACCTAAGTGTATTGAAACTGTATTTGCACCCCAGTGTTGCAACCGTCACATTGTATATATTTGTATATAATATCTTTTCACTCTGCATTCATGTAGCAGTGACCCTCAGATCAATGAGCAAAAAACAAGGTTCTAGTTAAATCTTACGAACCTAAGGTTTGGTGGGAGACTGAGTGGTCCTGCAATTAAGGGTATCTATTCCAGTAGTTTCCTTGACACCACCTATGGAACCCGCAGGAACAGCTGAAGCTATTGCTGCATTAACTCAACACATGGCAACTATGGCCCAAGCAGTTCAGGACTCACAAGCTAGCAACACTGCACTTTTACAGCGTGAGCAGAGAAGAGCTCAGTCTATTCCTCTTCCAGCATCACCTCCGGCTACTAGCCACTTACCTCCAAAATCCCCAGAACCATCTATTCCTATGCCCGACAAGTAAAAATTGGAATTGCGCTCTTTCATCACAGCCTGTGAGCTGCTCTTCACTCTCAAACCTTGCATTTATCCTAATGATTATGTTAAAGTATGCACCACCATTGCCTTGTTATCTGTTCAACCTCAAACCTGGGCTCGCCAGCTTCTACACACTAACAGCCCATTGCTGGATTCTTGGGAGTCTTTTGCTGCAACCATGCGTACCTTAGATGATCATCCTCTGAGATCCTCCGCTGCTTACACTACCATCCGTTCCCTTTGGCAGGGATGAAGACCCGTGGAAGACTATACCACAGACTTCCGGGAGCTGGC
The DNA here is from genome assembly GCF_027579735.1 of Bombina bombina. Lineage (NCBI taxonomy): Eukaryota > Metazoa > Chordata > Amphibia > Anura > Bombinatoridae > Bombina > Bombina bombina. Next base: position 951,264,774 of record NC_069499.1, read on the forward strand.
TCCCAACACAGGCTATAACGAGATGGGTCTAATAGAACAATATCGGTTGGGCCTATCTGAGACCCTTAAAGATGAACTGGCCAGAGTTGGAATACCTACCTCCTTGGAAGAATTGATCCTGTTAGTCACACAGCTAGACTGACACTTCTGTGAACATAGCATCCATTTCCTCTCTGATTTTTGGATCCATTGAGTCCTCTTGCTTCTGCATCCTCCTCTACCTCCCCCAAGGAGGAACCTATGCAAATAGGTCTGGTTCATTGTCCTTTGACCGAGGAAGAATGAAAGAGATGTCATTCACAAGGTCTCTGCCTCTACTGTGGTAAAGCTGATCATCTATTAAGGACATGTCCTGTTCGACTAACCTCCACATATGGTAAGGGAATCATTGCTTCTTCTTCCTGGACTTCTACTGCTACATCCACCTCCTCTTACCTTTCTATCTCTCTTTCTCTCCAGTGGGGAAGTGAGAATCATTTGGTCACTGCCATCATAGACTCTGTAGCCAGTGGTTGTTTCATAGACCAGACCTTGGTACAGACCTATCACCTTCCTATGCAATTAAAGCCACACCCATTATCATTATATGTTGTGGATGGTACTCCAATCAAAACAGGTCCCGTATTATATTAAACCAGTCCTATTTGTCTCCTTCCCATTACAGATATCCACTATGGTCTCTGAGCCCTCAGTCAGTCTGTCTGATAAATATAAAGAGTTCTAAGACGTCTTTAACAAGAAAAGTGCTAATCAGTTACCTTCTAGATGCCCATATGATTGTCCAATTGACCTACTTCCGGGCACTCCTATACCTTATGGGCGTATGTTTCCTTTATCTGAGGCTGAACTTAAACATCTAAAGGAATACATCTCTGAAAGCATAACTAAAGGCTTCATCTGGCCCTCAACGTCTCCAGCAGGGGCAGGTATCTTTTTTGTTGGCAAGAAAGATGGAGGTCTTCGTCCCTGTATTGATTACCGTGATTTAAACAACATCACCATAAAAAAATGATACCCACTACCGTTGATACCAGAACTCAAAGATAGACTACGAAAAGCAAACATCTTTATGAAAATAGATCTGCGGGGTGCATATAACCTAGTCCGTGTACGAGAGGGAGACAAATCGAAAACCGCCTTCAGAACTCGGTACGGACACTTTGAATACCTTGTTATGCCCTATGGGCTCTGTAACGCCCCTGCCATGTTAAAAAACACTTCCTGAATGATGTTTTTCAGGACATTTTGGATTCCTTTATTATAATTTATTTAGATGATATACTAGTTTTTTCCTCTTCTCCTGCTGAACACCTTGAACACATGAAGAGGGTATTACTCCGTCTCCATGAACACGGATTATACGCTAAACTGGAAAAATGCGTATTTGATACAGAGTCTGTAGTATTCCTGGGCTACATCATCACTCCTGGACAGATTCAAATGGATCCCCGCAAAATCACAACTATAATGGATTGGCCCGTACCTAAAGATAAGAAATCTGTACAACGTTTTCTAAGGTTCTCAAACTTTTACAGACGCTTTATTAGAGGTTTCTCCCAAATATGTTCTCCCATGACCATCTTGACTAAGAGACATGATAAATTTCTATGGACAACTTAAGCCCAAGAGGCCTTCGAAAAACTAAAGAAATTATTCACCCAAGCCCCAATTCTGGTACAACCAGACACTACCAAAGCTTTCTATCTTGAGGTAGATGCCTCTGACATTGCTGTTGGGGGTATCCTTTCTCAAAGAGGGGAGAAGGATGAGCGGCTACATCCGTGTCAGGCTCACTGCTGCAAGGCATATCGATGTACCTGTCCCTTTAAATAATAAACTCTGATTAACAACTTTCTCTATAAAACCTCTAATCTACTATCCTACATTGCTTGTTATTGACCGTCTGCCACCCAGTGGTAGCTAAACGGTATTATCCTGAGCCTTGCCTGTTTCCCTGCTCCTCTCTGAACCTTGCCTGCACAACCTCTCTCTGAGTACCGGATCTACTTTGAATCACACGCCATCAACAGAACTACCTGAGCCCTGATCAAGCTCTCTACACCGGACCAGCTTACTCCCCACTGGGGTTCTCTATACCGGATTCCAGACCTCACTCTCTAGGGTATTAACTTCCACTCAGGTACTTTTAAAAAGTTCAGTTGTTACAAGTTTGTTCTTACTGCTACCGTTATTCACTGAGCCTGTATTTTCAGTTCACCCTAAAGAGCAACCTGTCAGTTTTTCTTTTGTTGTGCACATTACTCTTATCCTCTCAAAATACCACATATATATATATAAATAAGTTGATCAACATTTATCCGCTGCATAGCTGTGCTTTATGATAATTATTTTTCACAAGTACTTTGTAAGTTTGTTCTTTTTTTTTATTTGGGATTCACAGTGAGAGACACTGCTATATAAAACCAGTGTTAATACCAAACACATGTGATAGCAATAGTGTTTTCTCACCTATTCCCCTAATATCAACCTTGCTGACTGTTAAATGTGCTGTTTGACACTATCACTCATGATAGTTTATGTCACATAGCAATATTTAATTCTGCTACAATCATTCATATTTTTTAGTACAAGTATGATTCTCAGCAGCTGTGGTTCACACAACTCATTATATAAATCTCATTACTAGCTATCGTATCTGAGTCTGACAATCTGGTAGCATTCTACTCTCGAAAACTCCTCCCTGCGGAAAGGAATTTATATGTAGGTGAAAGGAAACTTCTTGCAATCAAAGGAAGTTTAGAAAAATGGCGTCATCTATTAGAGGTATCTCCCATACCTGTTACGGTGTATACGGACCACCGTAATCTAGAGTATCTTCGTGCTGCTAAAAGATTAAGCCTGCAGTGCTTTGTTCTTTTCTTGATTCAATCTACAAATCACCTACCCCCCTGGATCCAAGAATCTAAAGGCAGATGCCTTATCATGCCTTTATGAGGATACTTACAGCACTGACCAAACTCAAGACACTATCTTACCCCCCATCAATTTCTTGCAATACAAGTCTCACTTCTAGATCGCATATGGAACCTAAGTGCTCAACCTGCTATCATCTCGTCTCTGACACAAAAACAATGACTATGGTACCACGACAAACAGGTGTATGTGCAACCCTCGCTTCAATCCAAAGAACTCAGCCAATTCCACGACACTCCTTCCGCAGGCCATGGTGGAATTATGCAAACATTGAAAAGTATTAGTCGTTACTATTGGTGGCCATCCATCAAGACTGATACCAGGGAATACGTCTTAACCTGTGACATATGTGCCCATTCAAAAACACCAAAAACAAGACCAGTATGCCTTCTACAACCTCCTACAGTTCCTCAAGGTCTATAGACAGACATAGCCATGGACTTTATTGTAGATGTATCTCTGTCATACAAACACAATACCATCCTGGTGGTAGTCGATAGGTTCACAAAGATGGCACATTTTATTCCCTCCATTCAACTTCCTTCTGCTGCCAAGACCGCCTACTTGTTTCTACAAAATATCTACGGCCTGTATGGATTGCCTCAGTTAATCATCACTGACTGAGGTTCTCAGTTCACCTCCCGTTTATGGTCCCATTTTTTCAGTCATCTCAAGATCCAACGTTGTTTATCATCAGCTTATCACCCCCAGACCAACGTGCAGACTGAGCGTACCAAACAGATCTTGGAGCAATACCTCCGTTACTTTACCACATACCTTCAAGATGACTGGCTGTCTTTACTGCATACAATAATCACATGCATCATTTCATTAAGGTCACGCCTGTTTATGCCAACTACGGTTTCCATCCATTTGCCTTCCCCGAGTTGCCATGTACCAACACAGTATCTAATGTGGCCTTGCATTTAAATAAACTTAAACAACAAAGGCAGATTCTAATTGATACCCTAAAGATGGCACAACAACATTATAAAGGATATGCTGACCAAAAGAGGTCCCCAACACCTATGTGCTGGGGAAAAGGTCGGGTTATCCACACAGAATTTGCGTATGTCCTGTCCTTCACGGAAATTAGGACCACCCTACATAGGGCCTTTTTCGGTGACCAAAGTCATTTCTCCAATGACTGTTCGCTTGGATTTCCCTGCCTCCTACCAGTTACATCCGGTGTTTCATGTGTCTCTGAAGCCTTGGAGAACCAACCGTTTCCCATCATGTGTTGCCGCTCCGCCTATTCCAGTGACGGTTGATGGTTCAGAAGAGTTTGAGGTCCAAGAGATTATTGACTCCAGGCGCTGTAGGGGATGCCTGGAATATCTCATCCACTGGAAAGGGTATGGTCCTGAGGAGCGATCCTGGGAGCCGGCCAAGAATGTCCATGCTCCTGCAAAAGTCAAAGCCTTTCATCTGAGACATCCTGGTCGGCCAACCCCATTTCGCACCATGAGGTCACATCTGAGGAGGTGGCTCTTTCACGGCACAGCGGTCACTTACACGCTCCTGGCTTCCGGTAGCATCCTAGAGGTGGTACAGTGATGGTCTCTGCCTCCTGGGCCTCCTATCGCTGACCTGCGACTGTTTTCTCCTCTCCGTCTCATCTCCAAGTTTAGCGGCGAGTGTGCCTTTGTGGTAGAATGGCGGCCGCAATGCGAACTCGGCATTTGAGCATAGGAAGGAGAAGAGGTCTGGGTCTGATGGAGGAGAGCAGGTCAGGGACTCTGAGAAAAACCGAGATGGCGTCGAGTCCCTTACCTCCTCTTATTGACTCTGCTGGCTCCACCTACTGGGGGCAGGTGGCCGGTCACCTGACTTACGCCTAGATTTAGAGTTCTGCGTTAGCCGTCAAAAGCAGCGTTAAGGGGTCCTAACGCTGCTTTTGGCCGCCCGCTGGTATTTAGAGTCAGCCAGGAAAGGGTCTACTGCTCACTTTCAAGCCGCGACTTTTCCATACCGCAAATCCCCTTATGCCAATTGCGTATCCTATCTTTTCAATGGGATCTTCCTAACGCTGGTATTTAGAGTCTTGGCTGAAGTGAGCCGTAGACCCTCTACCGACAAGACTCCAGCCGCGGAAAAAAAATGTCAGTAGTTAAGAGCTTTATGGTCTAACGCCGGAATATAAAGCTCTTAACTACTGTGCTCTAAAGTACACTAACACCCATAAACTACCTATGTACCCCTAAACCGAGGTCCCCCCACATCGCCGCCACTATAATCAATATTTTTAACCCCTAATCTGCCGAACGCACACCGCCACCACCTACATTATCCCTATGAACCCCTAATCTGCTACCCCTAACATCGCCGACACCTACATAATATTTATTAACCCGTAATCTGCCCCCCCCAACGTCACCGCAACCTAACTACACTTATTAACCCCTAATCTGCCGACCGGACCTCGCCGCCACTATAATAAATGTATTAACCCCTAAACCGCCGCACTCCCGCCTCGCAAACCCTATAATAAATAGTATTAACCCCTAATCTGCCCTCCCTAACATCGCAGCCACCTAACTTCAAGTATTAACCCCTAATCTGCCAACCGGACCTCGCCGCTACTATAATAAATGTATTAACCCCTAAAGCTAAGTCTAACCCTAACACCCCCTAAGTTAAATATAATTTTAATCTAACAAAATAAATTAAATCTTATTAACTAAAGTATTCCTATTAAAACTAAATACTTACCTGTAAAATAAACCCTAATATAGCTACAATATAACGAATAATTATATTGTAGCTATTTTAGGATTTATATTTATTTTACAGGCAACTTTGTATTTATTTTAACTAGCTACAATAGCTATTAAATAGTTATTAACTATTTAATAGCTACCTAGTTAAAATAATTGCAAAATTACCTGTAAAATAAATCCTAACCTAAGTTACAATTAAACCTAACACTACACTATCAATAAATTAATTAAATAATTACCTACAATTACATACAATTAAATAAACTAAAATAAATTACAAAAAAAACAAACACTAAATTACAAAAAATAAAAAAAGTTTACAAGAATATTAGGCTAATTACAGGGAGTGCAGAATTATTAGGCAAATGAGTATTTTGACCACATCATCCTCTTTATGCATGTTGTCTTACTCCAAGCTGTATAGGCTCGAAAGCCTACTACCAATTAAGCATATTAGGTGATGTGCATCTCTGTAATGAGAAGGGGTGTGGTCTAATGACATCAACACCCTATATCAGGTGTGCATAATTATTAGGCAACTTCCTTTCCTTTGGCAAAATGGGTCAAAAGAAGGACTTGACAGGCTCAGAAAAGTCAAAAATAGTGAGATATCTTGCAGAGGGATGCAGCACTCTTAAAATTGCAAAGCTTCTGAAGCGTGATCATCGAACAATCAAGCGTTTCATTCAAAATAGTCAACAGGGTCGCAAGAAGCGTGTGGAAAAACCAAGGCGCAAAATAACTGCCCATGAACTGAGAAAAGTCAAGCGTGCAGCTTCCAAGATGCCACTTGCCACCAGTTTGGCCATATTTCAGAGCTGCAACATCACTGGAGTGCCCAAAAGCACAAGGTGTGCAATACTCAGAGACATGGCCAAGGTAAGAAAGGCTGAAAGACGACCACCACTGAACAAGACACACAAGCTGAAACGTCAAGACTGGGCCAAGAAATATCTCAAGACTGATTTTTCTAAGGTTTTATGGACTGATGAAATGAGAGTGAGTCTTGATGGGCCAGATGGATGGGCCTGTGGCTGGATTGGTAAAGGGCAGAGAGCTCCAGTCTGACTCAGACGCCAGCAAGGTGGAAGTGGAGTTCTGGTTTGGGCTGGTATCATCAAAGATGAGCTTGTGGGGCCTTTTCGGGTTGAGGATGGAGTCAAGCTCAACTCCCAGTCCTACTGCCAGTTTCTGGAAGACACCTTCTTCAAGCAGTGGTACAGGAAGAAGTCTGCATCCTTCAAGAAAAACATGATTTTCATGCAGGACAATGCTCCATCACACGCGTCCAAGTACTCCACAGCGTGGCTGGCAAGAAAGGGTATAAAAGAAGAAAATCTAATGACATGGCCTCCTTGTTCACCTGATCTGAACCCCATTGAGAACCTGTGGTCCATCATCAAATGTGAGATTTACAAGGAGGGAAAACAGTACACCTCTCTGAACAGTGTCTGGGAGGCTGTGGTTGCTGCTGCACGCAATGTTGATGGTGAACAGATCAAAACACTGACAGAATCCATGGATGGCAGGCTTTTGAGTGTCCTTGCAAAGAAAGGTGGCTATATTGGTCATTGATTTGTTTTTGTTTTGTTTTTGAATGTCAGACATGTATATTTGTGAATGTTGAGATGTTATATTGGTTTCACTGGTAAAAATAAATAATTGAAATGGGTATATATTTGTTTTTTGTTAAGTTGCCTAATAATTATGCACAGTAATAGTCACCTGCACACACAGATATCCCCCTAAAATAGCTATAACTAAAAACAAACTAAAAACTACTTCCAAAACTATTCAGCTTTGATATTAATGAGTTTTTTGGGTTCATTGAGAACATGGTTGTTGTTCAATAATAAAATGAATCCTCAAAAATACATCTTGCCTAATAATTCTGCACTCCCTGTACACCTACTCTAAGCCCCCTAATAAAATAAAAAAGCCCCCCAAAATAATAAAGGTCCCTACCCTATTCTAAATTAAAAAGTAAACAGCTCTTTTACTAGCCCTTTAAAGGGCTTTTTGCAGGGCATGCCCCTAAGTAATCAGCTCTTTTGCCTGTAAAAAAAATACAACCCCCCAACATTAAAACCCACCACCCACATACCCCTACTCTAACCCAAACCCCCCTAAATAAACCTAACACTAACCCCCTGAAGATTTCCCTACCTTGAGTCGTGTTCACCCAGCCGGGCACCAATGGACCAAAAGAGGACATCCGGAGCTGCAGAATTCTTCATCCTATCCGGGCAGAAGAGGACATCCAGACCGGCAGACATCTTCATCCAAGCGGCATCTTCTATCTTCATCCATCCGACGAGGAGCGGCTCCATCTTCAAGACCTCCGGCGCGGAACATCCTTCTTCACCGACGACTAGATGAAGAATGACGGTTCCTTTAAATGACGTCATCCAAGATGGCGTCCCTCGAATTCCGATTGGCTGATAGAATTAAGGTAGGATAAATCTGATTGGCTGATTAAATCAGCCAATCAGATTCAAGTTCAATCCGATTGGCTGATCCAATCAGCCAATCAGATTGAGCTTGCATTCTATTGGCTGTTCCGATCAGCCAATAGAATGTGAGCTCAATCTGATTGGCTGATTGGATCAGCCAATCAGATTTTTCCTACCTTAATTCTGATTGGCTGATAGAATCCTATCAGCCAATCGGAATTCAAGGGACGCTATCTTGGATGACGTCATTTAAAGGAACCGTCATTCGTCATCTAGTCGTCGGTGAAGAAGGATGTTCCGCACCGGAGGTCTTGAAGATGGAGCCGCTCCTTGTCGGATGGATGAAGATAGAAGATGCCGCTTGGATGAAGATGTCTGCCGGTCCGGATGTCCTCTTATGCCCAGATAGGATGAAGACTTCTGCCACTCCGGATGTCCTCTTTTGGTCCATCGGTGCCCGGCTGGGTGAACACGACTCAAGGTAGGGAGATCTTCAGGGGGTAGTGTTAGGTTTATTTAAGGGGGGTTTGGGTTAGAGTAGGGGTATGTGGGTGGTGGGTTTATTTTACAGGTAAGTATTTTAGTTTTAAATAGGAATAGTTTAGTTAATAAGATTTAATTTATTTCGTTAGATTAAAATTATATTTAATTTAGGGGGGTGTTAGGGTTAGGGTTAGACTTAGCTTTAGGGGTTAATACATTTATTAGAGTAGCGGCGAGGTCCGGTCGGCAGATTAGGGGTTAATAAGTGTAGTTAGGTGGCAGCGACGTTAGGGGGGCAGATTATGGGTTAATAAATATTATGTAGGTGTCTGCGATGTTAGGGGCAGCAGATAAGGGTACATAGGGATAATGTAGGTTGCGGCGGTGTACGTAGTGGCAGATTAGGGGTTAATTGTATAATGCAGATGTCAGTGATAGCGGGGGCGGCAGATTAGAGGTTAATAAGTGTAAGGTTAGGGGTGTTTAGACTCAGGGTTCATGTTAGGGTGTTAGGTGCAGACTTAGAGAGTATTTCCCCATAGGAAACAATGGGGCTGCGTTGGGAGCTTAACGCTGCTTTTTTGCAGATGTTAGGTTTTTTTTCATCCCAAACTGCCCCATTGTTTCCTATGGGGGAATCGTGCACGAGCACGTTTTGCCAGCTTCCCGCTACCGTAAGCAACGCTGGTATTGAGAGTTTAAGTGGCGGTACATTCGGCTCAACGCACCCTTTTTGGAGCCTAACGCAGCCCTTCAGACAACTCTAAATACCAGCGTTGTCTTAAGGGTGCGTTGAGAAAAAAAGCAGCGACGACAAAACTCTAAATCTAGGCGTTAGTTTCCCTATAAATTCTCAGCACAGCCCCCCAGTCAGTGCTTGGTTATTTTCCTTGCTTCCTGGTTCTGGAATTCTATCCTTGTATTTCATTTGTGTTAACTCTGATTTCATTAAACAGACTTCCTGATACCTGACCTCGGATTTTCCCTGTTTCCTCGCTTGCCTGCTGCCTGCCCAAACTTCGGATTGTTTTCACTTCATCTCTGTCTTTGCCCTTTTATTTATCCGTGCCACCACTAACCTTTCAGGGATCCTGTTCCCAAATCCAGGGTTTCCTGAGGGTCGTGATTGTAAGGAAGTGCTGTTCCGCTACAACTGCATTCCAATATAAAAATCAAGACCCTTTGGGGGTTGTCACACCAGCCCATCTGGCACCAACAACCATGTCACTTAAATCCCCTTTTTTCCCCATTCTGATGCTTGGTTTGAACTTCAGCAAGTCGTCTTCACCACGTCTAGATGCCTATATGCATTGAGTTGCTGCCATGTGATTGGCTAATTAGCAATTTGTGTTACCAAGCAATTGAACAGGTGTACCTAATAAAGTGGTCGGTGAGTGTATATATACATGTCTATTTTTTTTACATCACAGAAACCTGACATTTTAACAGGGGTGTGTAGACTTTTTATATAATATAAATATATATATATATATATATATATATATATATATATATATAAACTAAATAGCATAACTAACTTTGTAACTACTGCTGCAAGAACTAAAAATTTCCATGGGGAAAAAAAGTTAAAATAAAATTTTATGAACATTTCATCATCAAATACATGTTTCGCCATTGGTTTTATATTCCTTTTATTATCATATAATTAACTAACTTTTATAAAACCTAAAAGGCACAAGTAGATAATATTATGTTATCATCCAATGTAATTATTCCATAGTTAATCTTTATGAGAAGTATTAATTTATGTATAGTTACTGTTAATGATTACCTTTTCTTAAAGGGACAGTCAACACCAGAATTTTTGTTGTTTTAAAAGATAGATAATCCCTTAATTACCAATTCCCCAGTTTTGCATAACCAACACAGTTATAATTATACACGTTTTACCTCTGTAATTACCTTGTATCTAAGCCTCAGCAGACTGCCCCCTTATTTCAGTTCTTTTAACAGACTTGCATTTTAGCCAATCAGAGCTGTCTCCATGGTAAATTCACGTGCATGAGCTCAATGTTATCTATATGAAACACGTGATCTAAAACCCTCTAGTGGTGAAAAACTATCAAAATGCATTTAGGTTAGAGGCGGCCTTTAAAGGGACACTGAACCCAAATTTTTTCTTTCGTGATTCAGATAGAGCATGCAATTTTAAGCAACTTTCTAATTTACTTCTATTATCAAATTTTCTTCATTCTCTTGTTATGTTTATTTGAAAAGCAAGAATGTAAGTTTAGATGCCAGCCCATTTTTGGTGAACAACATGGGTTGTCCTTGCTTGATTGGACAGCACCAATAAACAAGTGCTGTCCATGGTCTGAACAAAAAAATTGCTGGCTCCTTAGCTTAGATGCCTTCTTTGTCAATAAAGATAGCAAGAGAATGAAGAAAAATTGATAATAGGAGAAAATTAGAAAGTTGCTTAAAATTTCTAACTCTATCTGAATCATGAAATAATTTTTTTGGGTTCAGTATCCCTTTAAGGTCTAAGAAATTAGCATATGAACCTCTTAGGTTTAGCTTTCAACTAAGAATACCAAGAGAACAAATTTGTGATAAAGTTGTTTAAAATTACATGCCCTATTTGAAACATGAAAGGTTTTTTTTTGGACTTGACTGTCCCTTTAATTTGGATATGTTTTTTTAATTATAATGAAAAAGAAATAATAATGTAAAGTGTAAGTTTTAAAAAAAAATGTAATGCCTAAGTAAAATTTGTTTTTAAATGAAGATAAATTCAGTATAAATATTTTTAGCAATATTCTATATATTTATTTTTTTTTAGAAAATAATGGTCTAAACAAGCAAACATTTATATCTTATACTGGGCAAGATTATGAGTGGCGCGCTATCTGTTGCATATGAGCGATGTTGGGTTTATCGGGAGTAGCGCTCATATTAAAAGTTGAAAGTAAATGCGTTTGCTCAAGCACAATTGAATTTAACAAGTATCTGGAAGTGCAACCTCAGAGCTCTGGTTAACTATTATGCTCAAATAAAAAGTGTCACAAAATACATAAAAAATACATTTAAAAGTACATGAATGAAGTTGATATATGTAGTGTTTGACTAATAGCTATATTGTTTCAGTGTTTGACATAGCTTAAAGTCTTTGGCACGCATCATCTTCTTGGATGTTGGTTCTCCTATGTGGTTTACTGTCTTCAGATAAATCTGCTAGATAATATCTAGAGCTGGGTAAGCTGGACACTTCTTAGTTTATGGGGCCTATTTATCAAAGGTCTTGCGGACCTGATCCGACAGTGCAGATCAGGTCCGCAAGACCTCGCTGAATGCGGAGAGCAATACACTCTCCGTGTTCAGCATTGCACCAGCAGCTCACAAGAACTGCTGGTGCAACGCCGCCCCCTGCAGACTCGCGGCCAATCGGCCGCCAGCAGGGGGGTGTCAATGAACCTGATCGTACTCGATTGGGTTGATTTCCGGCGATTCCTGTCCGCCTCATTAGAGCAGGCAGACAGGGTTATGGAGCAGCGGTCTTTGTGACCGCTGCTTCATAACTGCTGTTTCTGGCGAGTCTGAAGATTCGCCAGAAACACGGGCCCACAAGCTCCGTTTGGAGCTTGATAAATGGGCCCCTAAATGTGAGAATGTACAGGAAAAAAAGTAGAAACCTGTATATACTGATTAAAATTGCTTTTTGATAGTTTCAAGGGTCTCTTTATGACATTGATGCACAGTCTTATTCTGCATGATGACTTGTAGAAGATGTACATGGTTTTCCTGATAATCAATTTCTTTAAGACAGACTGCTTCGTTGGTGTACTAAGTACTACATCTGCAGTGCATTATTACATTTTAAGCATGTGCCTGTGAAAGGTGAAGTAAATAGGATTCAGTATTGGGTACTTGATCCTGATGCTAGAGTTGCTGTATTTCTAGGTTCTTATCTATACCTGAATCCACACAAAGTTTTTAGCACTTGTTTACCTTTTTTTTTTACTGTGGGATTTTTAATAACACCTTTTGTATATATTGTTTCTCCCTCCACCAATACAACAGTGGGGCATATTTATCAAAGTGTCAACTATGTTGCATTCGCGGGCATCAATACGCTCGCCTAACATAGCCAAACATCATGGCCGCGGATCTGAATATGATCACCATATTTATTAAATAAAATGTCAAAAACACGATGTCATGTTCTGTCTCAGGATATCATGTGAGAGCCTCATTGTCTGGAACAGTTGCTTTAAAGGAAGATTAGTAGAAGCCATACTGATTGAAAAATGATAAATTTATTTAAAAAACAAAATACTTTGTTTAAGCAAATACTTGCAGAATATTTAAATATGCTACTCAGGTATGTTAAGACCACATACAGCAGGAGTGAAAATAAACAAAACTAGTAAGCAGAGATGCAGATTCAAAAAGGAAAGTCTTTCTCCTGGTAATAACTGAAATATAAGATTTGCACAAGGCAGAAAACAAGTTGTAAACAGGTAGCAGGTTTAAAGGTAAAGTCTTTCTCCTGCTAATTGCTGAGTGCAGGAATTGCACAAGGCAGGAAACAAACTTGTAAACTGGTAACAGGTTTAAAGGTAAGGTCTTTCTCCTGGTAATTGCTGAGTGCAGGAATTGCACAAGGCAGGAAACAGACTTGTGAACTGGTAACAGGTGTAAAGGTAAAGTCTTTCTCCTGGTTATAGCTGAGTGCAGGAATTGCACAAGGCAGGAAACAAACTTTCAAACTGGTAACAGGTTTAAAGGTAAAGTCTTTCTCCTGGTTATAGCTGAGTGCATGAATTGCACAAGGCAGGAAACAAACTTGTGAACTGGTAACAGGTTTAAAGGTAAAGTCTTTCTCCTGGTTATAGCCGAGTGCAGGAATTGCACAAGGCAGGATACAAACTTGTGAACTGGTAACAGGTTTAAAGGTAAAGTCTTTCTCCTGGTTATAGCCGAGTGCAGGAATTGCACAAGGCAGGATACAAACTTGTGAACTGGTAACAGGTTTAAAGGTAAAGGCTTTCTCCTGGTAATACCTTGTAAACAGGTGCAATGGTGAAGTCTTTGTCCTGGCAATAGCTGAGTGCAGGAATTGCATAAAGCAGGAAACAAACTTGTAGATTGGTAACAGGTTTAAAGGTAAAGGCTTTCTCCTGGTAATACCTTGTAAACAGGTGCAAAGGTGAAATCTTTCTCCAAAGAAGTGCAGGAAACAGGTTCTGACTTGACAAAACAGATCCAATGTGAAGACACTAATGCAGACTAAAAGCCATCCTTAAATAGGGAGGTTTTGCACAGGGTTGGTTCTGATTAATTCCAGAATTGAGAACACCTGTGTGTTGCACAGGTGTAACAACAAGTAAGGCAAATAGTTATTTATCAGATCTTTTAAGTTCCTTGCTATTACTAGAACTGGCTGTGGCTCAACACATAAGCAAACTGACTTGCAAGCAAGCAGGAATAGTAACCAGAGAGCCACAGGTTTAAATCCCCACACAGCCCTTCTTAGCAGAATGCCTCCCAGACCTTTTCTTTTTATTTTTAATCTGGGGGCTTGGTTCATGACACACGAGCACCAAGTATGGGGCGATGAGCATCGGACTGTTGTTAACTAACAGTCATCGATGACACTGTTATTCAGGTTTTTCCCAACTTTATTTATATGGCTACAAAGTACACTAACATCCATAAACTACCTATTAACCTTTAAACGCCGCCCTCCCGCATCGCCGTCACTATAATAAACCTATTAACCCCTTTTCTAAACCTATTAATCCCTATTCTGCCGCTCCAGACATCGACGCCACTAATATAAATATTAACCCCTATTCCGCCACTTCCCGACATTGCCGCCACTAAATAAACGTATTAAGCCCTAAACCTCTGGCCTCCCAAATTAGCCAATAGAATTTCAGTAGCTCCTATCCTATTGGCTGATTTGAACTGCCAATAGGATTTCAGAAGCTCGCCTTCTATTGGGTGATTTGAATTTAACACTCAAATCAGCCAATAGGAATACTAGGGATGCCATCTTGAATTGCGTCCCTTGCATTGAAGTTTCAGGATGGACCCGCTCCGTGCAGCAGGGATGAAGATAGAAGATGCCGCTTGGATGAAGACTTCGCTGCTTGGATGGATGAAGACATCGCCGCCTGGATGAACACTTCTGCCGCCTGGATGGATGATGACATCGCCGCCTGGATGAAGACTTCTCCGCCTGGATGTCGGGACTTCAGAACTTTAAGTTGATCTTCGTGGGTTAGTGTTAGGATTTTTTTTATTTTATTTTATTTTTTTGGGTGGGTTTTTATTTTAGATTAGGGTTTGGGCTTGAAAAAGAGCTAAATGCCCTTTTAAGGGCAATGCCCATCCAAATGCCCTTTTCAGGGCAATGGGTAGCTTAATTTTTTTTAGAGTTAGGGTTTTTATTTGGGGGGGTTGGTTGGGTGGTTGGTTTTACTGTTGGGGGGTCTTTGTATTTTTTTTTTACATGTAAAAGAGCTGATATCTTTGGGGCAATGTCCCACAAAAGGCCCTTTTAAGGGCCATTGGTAGTTTATTGTAGGCTAGAGTTTTTTTTATTTTGAGGGGGCTATTAGATTAGGTGTAAAAAAAATTATTTTGGATAATTTCGCTTGTTATTTTTGTAATTTAGTGTTTGTTATTTTTTGTAACTCTTTATTTTTGTAATTTAGTACTTTGTAATAATGTTTAATTGTATATTTAAATAATTTTAGTAGTGTTAGGTTTTTTTAATATGTAATTTAGTTTACTTAATTGGTAGTTTAATTCAATTTTAGTATAATAGTTAGGGTAGGTTAATTTATAGTTTAAAATTAGTTTATTTTAATTCTACAGGTAAGTTTTAATTTATATTAAGATAGGGATCTTGTAATTTTAATATAAAGTTAAGGGGTTGTTAGGTTTAGAGGGTTAATAGCTTATTTTAGTTTTTGGCGAAGTGGGGGGCTGATGGTTTAGGGGTTAATAGGTTTAGTTTGTGGTGGTGATGTGGGATGCCAGAGGTTTAGTGGTTAATAAGTTTATTTAGTTTCGGCGGTGTCTGGGAGCGGTGGAATAGGGGTTAATACATTTTATTTGTGTCGGCAATGTTGTGAGCGGCACATTAGGGTTGTTTAGACTCCACGTTAGGGTGTTAGGTGTAAACGTAACTTTTTTTCAACCATAGAAATCAATGTGATATGCTTCATTCTCTTGCAGCATTGAACATAAGCTTTTGCTTCTTTCATACTCCCATTGATTTCTATAGCATCCGCGGCCTCAAGGGTGGTGGTTTGTAAACCGGGTACGCTGCATCGGAATATCCGTGAGCGTTCCTGTTAAATGTTTGATAAATTGTGAAAAGTGTCAAATAGAGTCGATGTATATTCAGAACATCTGTAATGATGTAAGCATCGATCTGCGTCAGATTGAGATTGAGGGATCGTATGTTACGTCACATATTTCAACATTTGCCAATCTTGACACTTTGATAACTAGGTCGGATCAATCTAGCAAAAATTATGATGCAGAATTCCAGCGTATTTTCGGTTGACGCTTTCATAAATATACCCCAGTGACTCCACTTTCTCATTATCCACTCCCACACCTTCTGTTTCAATCTCACTCACTTTATCACTCCTTCTGTCAGTATCCCAGTCACTCTATCAATCTCCTTGCCTCTTACTATGTCCTTGATATTCAAAACACTGGCAGACCATAGAGAACTGCCTTTTGGGTTTGCCAGCCTTGCAGTCCATGGGTTTGTAGATATATTCTAAAAATGTGGGTTGAACCTCACTGTGCCAATGAGTGACGATGTGTCTCCCATTGGAAATAATAGGGACCGTGGCTTCAGCTAAGGTCCACCCACATCACCACTCATCTGCAGTATCAGCAGAGGGGGGGCAGCATTTGAAGTATTCCTACACAGCCCAGACAGTAGGAACACTTCAAATAATGCCTATGTAACCTTAGTCTAAGTGTATCTACACTACATGCCTCATACTGGAAAATATGGCTAAAAACCTGTACCTAATGCAGGTTACTCCCATGAAACACCCAGCTAATTCCCACAGAACGCCTACATCTACATCATGTCAGTGATCTTCCTTACTAAAGCCTAGATTACAAGTGGAGCACTATTGTTAGTAAGTGGAGCATAAACGTGATCGAGAGATCACGGTGTTATTTACGCTCAAATTCATATTACAAGTGGTACACTGTTAAAATTACATTTGCACGAACTTGCGGTAATTTGCACTCCCCATATTTTCTATAGGTAGCGTTGAGCGGTAATATGCGCTCGTAAAACAAGTTGAAATTAGACTTAGAATTAAAACTTTTTCTATTGGATGATTTGAATTTGAACATGCAAATCAGACAATAGGAATGCAAGGGTACCCCTATATATAAGGGATACCTCACATTCAAAATTCAGTGTTGCAGCTGGTTACCTCATGAAGAGGACCTCTGTGTTCAAGATGTGAAGATGAAGGCCACTGCCGTCGCTGGGATGAAGATAAGAAGATGGACTGCCACCAGGATGAAGAAGCACCACCGCTGGGATGAAGATGGAGCACTGCCATCATCATTGGTGATTACCATCTTGTGGTTTAGTGTTTATTTATTATTATTTTTTTTATTATTTTCTATGGGCAGCAAAAGAGCTAAATGACCAACCAAATGACCTTTACAGGGCACATTTCAGAGAAGTTTTTTTAGATTTAGATTTAGATTTTTTTTTGGGGGGGTGAGGTTAATGTTAGAAGGTGTTTTTTTTTCATCAGGTTTTTTTTTTTTTTAAAATAACATTTTTTATTAAGGAAATACAATATCGCTAATACAGATACAGAATGATACATAATTCCTCATTATTTAACATTTCTTTTGTTACACTCGTCAAAAATATAGTAATTTGAAACAGTTTGAACAAGCCCCGATGGGTCTGCCAAGTGTGTAGCTACCCCTATTGGGGGGAAAATCAAAGCAGTCAAATAGGTTATAATGATCGAAGGGGGTTATTAAGGGAAAATATCCCTGAGTAGGGTCTTTATTTAGACATCTAATAAGATACATCACAGGAGACTAAAGAGGAAGGTAAGAAAGAAAGGAGAGTTGATAAAACAGAAAATAAGAAAAAAGGAGGGGGACAGGGAAATAAGTGAGAGAAGAGAAGAAGAGAAAAAAAAGGGGGGGGGAGGAGAGGTAACTCAAAAGGGGCAAATGGATAATATGACAGACGGGTGTAGGTGACGGGGAGAGATTGTGGGGTGTCTAAGGGGGTTTCTGGAGGTCATGAAGTCCCATATGCAGGAGGGCCAGGACTGGAGTCAGAGGGAGTGTCAAGCCTAAGTCTGAAAGCAGGGAGAATGTCCCTCTCCAGAGAGGGGCAATTTTTGGGCAAGACCACCATATGTGGATATCAGAGCCCAGTTGTCCACATTCTCTCCAGCACTGTGGGGAGGCCGTAGGATATATCTTGGTCAGCGTATGGGGGGTCAGGAACCATTTTAAGAGAACTTTAAAGTACGTCTCAAGATGTGAAGTGCAGCGCATAGCTTGTTTGGTAATTGTAGTTGCATGTTCTACATCTATGGGTGTGATCTGAACATTCATTTCGCGGCCCCAGGCCTTGATCTGCCAAGGTATGTCTTCACTATAGTCATTGAGCAGAATTAGATGGTGATTTGTAAGTGGTCTTATTAATTTGTTCCCTGTTTTCCAGGGTTTTTCCCAATTAGTACATTCTCTCATATTTGTTTTGGGAAATCCCCAAGCCTGAGAATACCCCAATATTCTATAGCTTTCAAACATAAGCCACTTGGGAGCTGTACCTATTAGCTCTTAGAGTAGTTTTTATTATTTTGGGGTAGATTTTTTTTGGAGGGGTGGTATTAGAATAGGCATAACATTATTTTTGGTAATTTGTTTGCTACTTTTTGTAATTGTAGGGTTTGTTATATTTTTTAATGTTAGTGTTTTTTTTTTAGTAATTGCCATCTAGTGGACATTAAACAGTGGAGGTTCTACCTGTAGATTAAAATAAAAAAAAATTTAAAAACAATTTCCAAAATACAAAATACATTGCTAACTATACAGTTTTTAATCTAATCTTAAAGAGGAAAAAAAAACATAAGAATATACAAAAATAGATTTTACAGAAACAAATGTAAATCTAATCTCTGTTTAATCCTATTGGTTCAAGGGTGCCTAATTGATGTATCCACCAAACCTCTCTTTTTTTCAGGAGGGTTTCCCTATTGCCCCCTCTCCTAAGTTTCGGGATATGATCAATTATCTGGAACCTTAATTGACTAACAGTATGCCCTGCCATGGTAAAATGGGCAGACACTGGCTGTGTCATATCTCTATTTCTAATACTGGATTTGTGAGCGCTAATCCTATCTTTGACAGGACGAATAGTTTCCCCTATATAGCCACGCCCACATGGGAATTTAAGAAGATACACGACAAAATCTGTATCACATGTATAAAAACCTTTTATCTCCCTTTTTTTACGGACATTTATAGCAAGCCAACAGATCATAACACTTTGCTCCACTTTGAAAGTTTTCATCCACAGAGGGTATTTAAAGCTATCCCTAAGAGCCATTTCTGTAGAACAATGCATATTGTAAAAGACAAGAAACTCCAGGATATAAGGTTGGAACAGATGGCTAACAAATTTTTAGAAAGGGGATATCCAAGGGAGATAATTACACAATGTAAATATGAAACTCTTAATAATAGTGGGCCAACAAATGAAAAAAATACCATTAAGAACATGTTGATATTTTGTACAGAGTTTAATAAATATAGTGATAGAATCACTTCGGTCCTTAAAAAACATTGGTACCTGCTTAGTAAATCTCTCCCTGATGTTTTCGAGTTCCAAAAGCCACCCTTACAATCATTTAAAGGAGTAAAAAATCTTAAAGATGTACTAGTACGTGCAGATGTAGGAAGTAATAAACAGAGAGCTATTACCTATTTAACCACTCCAAAGAAAGGTACTTACCCATGTTTGGGTTGTGCTCAATGAAATTCAATGATCAAAGGAAACTGTATTGCCCAGATTAATGACAATAAAAAAAGGGAGATAAAATGTTTTTATACATGTGATACAGATTTTGTCGTGTATCTCCTTAAATGCCTATGTGGGTGCGGCTATATAGGGGAAACTATGTGTCCTGTCAAAGATAGGATTAGCACTCACAAATCCAGTACAGGTGGCCCTCGTTTTACAACGGTTCAATTTACACCGTTTCAGAATAACAACCTTTTTTTCCAGTCATGTGACTGCTATTGAAAAGCATTGAGAAGCAGTGCATTTATTAAAATAGCCAGTAGATGGAGCTGTCCGCTTTTGTTGCAGCAAAGCCAAGCAGGCTGAAATTAATCGGTTTAACCAGACCTGAGCTATCGAGCAGATTTCAAAGGAACAAGATCTTCCTGTCAATAAATCAGTCCAGATTGGAATGCATAGAAAGAACTGTTTGCAGAAAAATGCAAGTGAAGTCTGTGTTGTGTGATTATTGTATTAGGTTTATAATGCTGTTTAGCAAATGTTTTTGTTCATTTAACTTAGTTTAATTATATATTCTGTGTTGTGTGATTATTTTATAAGGTTTATAATGCTGTTTAGCATTTAAAGTCTTCATTTCAAAGCTTTAAAAATAATGTATTAGGTGTTACTTATGACAATTTTGAGAGGGGCCTGGAACCTATCTCCCTCACTTCCCATTGACTTACATTATAAACTGGGTTTCAATTTACAACGGTTTTCGATTTACAACCATTCCTTCTGGAACCTAACCCTGGCGTAAACTGAGGGCTACCTGTATTAGAAATAGAGCTATGACACAGCCAGTGTCTGCCCATTTTACCATGGAAGGCATACTGTTAGTCAATTAAGATTCCAGATAATTGATCATATCCCGAAACTCAGGAGAAGGGGCAATAGGGAAACCCTCCTGAAAAAAGAGAGGTTTGGTGGATACATCAATTAGACATCCTTGATCCGATAGGATTAAACAGAGATTATGATTTACATTTGTTTCTATATATATATATATATATATGTATATATGTGTGTGCATGTATATACTGTATATACAGTATATATATATATATATATATATATATATATATATATATATATATATATATATACTGTATATACAGTATATATATATATATATATATTTATTGGGAATAATAAAATCTTGGCTATAATATTTATGAAGAATATCTTTTTAAAAAGAGATGAGTTATATTTTGATTTCTCTGTGCATCTAATCAGGAACCAAACTTCTAAAGCCTGTGAATGCCATATTTTTTCTACTGCAGAGAAAATTTACAACATCATTGGGGGATTAATTTGTTTATATGAGTAAGGAAAACACAATTATATTCAGAAACAACAGGACATTTGGTTACATTTCTAAAAGGTTTTGAAAATATGTGTGGATCTTAATCCGCAGGATATTTCAAAGGTTTGCATTATTTTTTTACAAGAGGCATAAAAAGAAATTTAGTATAGGTAAAAGTGATATCATATTTTTGAAGTACATGGAAATGGGGTGAAATATATTTTATATATGTTTATAAAAACAAAAATGGTTCGAGCACTCACTGCTTACATCGTAATTGCTATATTTCAAGTCCTGTAAGAGTCTACTTGTTTTTTTTTTATATATATATATATATATATATATATATATATATATATATATACTGTATATATTAGGGATGGGCGAATGTTTCGCAACATTCGAAAAATGGCACGAATTTTAACACATTCGTTCATTCGAATCGAATTTCGAATGTTTACATAACATTCTAACATTTGATTTTCTAATGTTCGGTTTCGAATTTTACGATTACATTCGAAAATATTCTTTTCGAAAAATTCGAATTTAGATTGTAATAGTATTTCTAATGCTTTTTCTTTAAATGTAATATTCAAATTATGCAATATTCTTTTCGAAAAATTCGAATTTATGTGTTTGTAATAGTATTTCTAATGTTTTCTTTAAATGTAATATTCGAATTATGCAATATTCTATATAGAAACATTCAAAATGATATATTTGTATCTATTATGTATCAATTTACTAGATTCCCGCCCTACCACATGAACTATTGAACTTCTGAATAGTATTTGTTAAATAGAATGTTAAATTCGAAATTTCGAATGTGGACATTCGATATAATTATAAACATTCGAATTCGAAAGTGACATTCGAAAACTGTAAATAACATTCGATTTTAGAATTTTTAAGAATATTCGTTCTTTTCGACATTCGTATTTATAATTCGAATTTCGGTAATAACATTCCTTCTACATTCGAAATTCGAAAATGTACACATTCGCCCATCCCTAGTATATACAGTGGCTATAAAAAGTCTACACACCCTTGTTAAAATGTCAGGTTTCTGTGATGTAATAAAATGAGACAAAGATAAATCATTTCAGAACTTTTTACATCTTTAATGTGACCTATAAACTGTACAACTCAATTGAAAAACAAACTGAAATCTTTTAGGTAAAGGGAAATAAAAATAAAAAACTAAAATAATATTGTTGCATAAGTGTGAACACCCTTTTATAACTGGGGATGTAGCTGTGTTCAAAATTAAGTAATCACATTCAAAATCATGTTAAATAGGAGTCAGTACACACCTGTCATCATTTAAAGTGCCTCTGATTAACCCCAAATAAAGTTAAGCTGTTCTAGTAGGTCTTTCCTGACATTTTGTTAGTCGCATCCTACAGCAAAAGCCATGGTCCGCAGAGAGCTTCTAAAGCATCAGAGGGATCTCATTGTTAAAAGGTATCAGTCAGGAGAAGGGTACAAAAGAATTTCCAAGGCATTAGATATACCATGGAACACAGTGAAGACAGTCATCATCAAGTGAAGAAAATATGGTGCAACAGTAACATTACCAAGAACTGAATGTCCCTCCAAAATTGATGAAAAGACGAGAAGAAAAATGGTCTGGGATGCTGCCAAGAGGCCTTGAAACATTAAAGGAGCTGCAGGAATATCTGGCAAGTACTGGCTGTGTGGTACATGTGACAACAATCGCCCGTATTCTTCATATGTCTGGGCTATGGGGTAGAGTGGCAAGACGAAAGCCTTTTCTTAAAAAAAAAACAAAAAACATCCAAGCCTGGCTAAATTTAGCAAAAACACATTTGAAGTTTCCCAAAAGCATGTTGCAAAATGTGTTCTGGTCTGATGAAACCAAAGTTGAACTTTTTGGCCATAATTCCAAAAGATATGTTTGGCGCAAAAACAACACTGCATATCACCAAAAGAACACCATACCCACAGTGAAGCATGGTGGTGTCAGCATCATGCTTTGGGGCTGTTTTTCTTCAGCTGGAACTGGGGCCTTAGTCAAGGTAGACAATATTGGCACAAAACCTTCAGGCTTCTGCTAGAAAGCTGAACATGAAGAGGAACTTCATCTTTCAGCATAACAACGACCCAAAGCATACATCCAAATCAAAAAAAGGAATGGCTTCACCAGAAGAAGATTAAAGTTTTGGGATGGCCCAGCCAGAGCCCAGACCTGAATCCAATTCAAAATCTGTGGGGTGATCTGAAGATGGCTGTGCACAGGAGATGCCCTCGCATTCTGACAGATTTGGAGTGTTTTTGCAAAGAAGAGTGGGCAAATCTTGCCAAGTCAAGATGTGCCACGCTAAAAAACTCATACCCAAAAAGACTGAGTGCAGTAATAAAATCAAAAGGTGTTTCAATAAAGTATTAGTTTAAGGGTGTTCACACTTATGCAATTATTATTTATTATTATTATTATTATTTTATTTTTTTATTTTTATTTCCCTTTACCTAAAAGATTTCTGTTTGTTTTTCAATTGAGTTGTACAGTTTATAGGTCACATTAAAGGTGGAAAAAGTTCTGAAATTATTTATCTTTGTCTCATTTTTTTACATCACAGAAACCTGATATTTTAACAGGGGTGTGTAGACTTTTTATATCTACTGTATATATATATATATATATATATATATACACACACACACACACATTTTGTGACACCTTTTTTGTCTAAAAGTCCTGTGAGTGCATTCTTTTGCTTTAATATATGTATATATACATATATATATATATATACACACACGCGCACACTTACACACTGTATTTTTATTTATATATTTATGTAAACCCTCTCCTCCATCCCGCCCCCACACCTGTAGAAATCTACAGGCTGTGGATCCGCTCCAATTTTCAAAAAATATTCAAGATCTCCTTCCTCACACTTCCACTATAACCTGCCCTGATCTCGCAACAGCCCACTATAACAAAACTCTCTCCTCTGCACTAGACACACTTGCCCCTCCCCAGCTGTGCAAAACATCACGCCATCAGTTGCAGCACTGGCACTCTCAGCACTCTATTTGCAAAAATGCTCCCGCACTGCGGAGCATGTCTGGAGGAAAACTCACTCTGAACCTGACTTCATACACTATAAGTTTATTCTTCGTTCATACACTTCTGCCCTTCACTTAGCCAAGCAAACCTACTTCACTTCTCTTATATCTACTCTTTTCTCAACCCTTAAACGACTCTTCTCCACCTTTATCTCTCTCCTCTACTCTCCTGCTGCACCCCCCTCATCTGTCTTTAGTGCTCAAGACCTTGGCAGACTACTTTTTAACAAAACATGTTCTATCCAAAGCAACATCCCAGCACCAACCTGCAATATTCCATCAACAGGCCCAGTTACTTCCTCTGCCACCCTCTGCATCTTCCATCCAGCCACTGAAAATTAAGTTTCCTCCTTACTATCTTCCTCACGCCTCACTACCTGCCCGCTCGACCCTATCCCTTTCCATCTAATACCCTCCCTATCTTCCACCCTCACTCCTGCTCTTACCCTCATCTTCAACCTATCTCTCTCTACCAGCTCATTCCCATCTTCTTTCAAACACGCAAAAGTCACTCCCATACTCAAAAAACCCTCCCTTGACCCTAATTCTACTGAAAGCTACAGCCCCATATCACTGCTTCCACTAACATCAAAATTCCTTGAAAAACGAATTTACAATTGCCTAACCCACTTCCTGTCCGCCAACTCCTTGCTTGATCCCCTGCAATCCGGATTCTGCCCCAAACACTCAACTGAGACTGCCCTTACCAAGGTTACTAACGATCTTCTCTCTGCTAGAAATATTGGCCACTACTCTATACTCATCTTACTTGACCTCTCAGCTGCCTTTGACATGGTTGACCACCACCTCCTCCTACAGACCCTTAGCTATTATGGCCTCCCTCTGTGACACTGCTCTTTCCTGGATTCACTCTTATCTTTCTCACAGGTCTTTTTCTGTGTCATTTGCTGGCGACTCCTCCTCTCCAATGCCTATGTCTGTTGGAGTACCTCAAGGATCTACAGTATTCTGGGTCCTCTACTCTTCTCCATTTATACTTCTTCGCTGGGTAAACTTATCAACAGTTATGGCTTCAAATATCCCCTCTGTGCTGATGACACCCAGATCTACCTCTCCACCCCTGCTCTCTCTCCCTCTGTCCTTTCTCTTGTCAGCGACTGCTTATCTGGTATTTCTTCCTGGATGGCCTCTCACCACCTAAAGATTAACATGTCCAAGACTGAGCTCCTTCTTATCCCCCCCTCAAGCTCTACGCCGACTTGTGAAATTCTCTATCCCTGTTGATGGCATCACCATTTCCCCATCACCCCAAGTCCACTGCCTCGGATTTACTCTTGACTCAAATCTATCCTTCGTCCCCCATATCCAACCTTTTTCTACATGTTGCCACAACCATCTATGCAACATTTCCAAGATTCTACCTTTTCTGTGCACTAACACCACAAAGCAAATAATCCACTCACTTGTTATTTCCCGACTTGACTACTGCAATAACCTACTTCCTGGCCTTTCTCTTTCCCTTCTGTCCCCCCTTCAATCCATCCTAAATGCCTCTGCCGGGATGATCAACCTTTCCCATCGCTCTGTATCTGCTGCACCTCTCTGCAAGTCCCTTCATTGGCTCCCCATACACAGCAAAATAAAATTAAAAATTCTCACCCTTGCATTCAAAGCGCTCATCAACACCGCTCCCCTCTACCTATCCTCTCTAATCAACAAGTATACTCCAGCCCGCCCACTAAGAACCAACAATGACCTTCTCCTTGCATCTGCGACTATCACCTCCTCTCATGCTAGACTGCAGGACTTCTGTCATGCAGCACCTACCCTCTGGATCACTCTCCCTCATGCTGTCAGGCTTTGCCCTAATCTTTCTTCCTTTAAATGCTCTCTGAAGACTTTTCTGTTCAGAGAAGCCTACCACCCAACTCAATAATATTTCTCTTACCTAACAACATTTCCCTCATCTAACTCTGCATTAACATCTTTCTCAATCTTGTAGTCCTCACCTCCTGTTTCTCAACCTCCTACCATTCTAGATTGTAAGTTCCCACGGGAATAGGGCCCTCAATTCCTCCTGTATGTGTTTGTAAATTTTGTCTGTGAATGAACTGTATCCATGGACAGCGCTGCGGAATATGATGCCGCTTCATAAATAAAGTATAATAATAATAATAATAATACACTTTGTTAATTAAAGCAAATTAAATCCAATGAAGGGTTGCCTTTGGGCCTGAGTCTCACCCACTTAAAGTGTTATAGTCCTATTTTTTCTGAGGGGAGCTAAATAACCCCCAGAGCAAGCCACACAGAAATGTAAGCACCATGTGTTACATACATTGCAGGGTGATCACACAGCAGGACCACTGACAGGCTTGCATTTAGTGTATTGTAGGAAGTGCTATTGCCCATTACTAGAGGATCTCACTATCCCTCTAAACAGATGGTGTTCCAGCTCCTCCCACTAGCAGCAGTAGTGTTTACTGAATGGTTTCTTTTCTCTGTCCAGAGGGATCTGAAGTTCCTCCTGCAAAAATAGTGCAGGAACTCCGTTCCCATGCGTTCCCACTCGACTTGACCCCTGTATATATATATATATATATATATATATATATATATATATGACACTCAATCATAGACAGCGCAATACCCAGGGATACTTTCTAATTCAATGGTTTAATTACAAAATTAAAATTTCACAAAAAATGTG
This sequence comes from Bombina bombina, assembly GCF_027579735.1. NCBI lineage: Eukaryota > Metazoa > Chordata > Amphibia > Anura > Bombinatoridae > Bombina > Bombina bombina. The sequence continues at coordinate 951,291,490 of NC_069499.1, forward strand.
TACATAGATAAAAAACTATTATAAAAATGTATTAGCAATTTGTCCCAATATTACATTGATAAGTCAATAGAAAAGCAATGGATTGTAAAGAGACAGTTAAACTGCTTGCCTGGCCAGGTATGTTTAATCCTCACTATGCATTTCAGGACAGCTAATCCGGACACACCTGAGTAAGGGGGGATAAGCCCTGATAAAACGTACCTGACATGGCAAGCACTTTAACTGTCTCTTTACAATCCATTGTTTTTCTATTGAATTATCAATGTAGTATTGTGACATATTGCTTATTTGTTTTTTTATAATTGTTTTTTATGAATGTACACACTTATTGTGAAACATTAATTCAGTATCACTGGGTTTGGCACTGTCTATGTTTGAGTGTCATTTCAACAACTAGCTGTGTTAGTAAGACAGCAGCCTTAAACAGAGATATTTTTTTAAATAATATTTTATATTTTTTATTTTTTCACTGAGAAGGCGCTCTCATTTGCTAAAACAAATATATATATATATATATATAACAAATAAAACTATATATGTAAAGGACCAGAGAGTGCGGCCTTCCATTATATATATATATATATATATATATATATATATACATATACAGTACACACACACACATATACATATATATATATATATATATATATATATACAGTACACACATATATATATATATAGATATAGATAGATAGATAGATAGATATACTGTATATATATATATATATATATATACACACACACACACATATATATATATATATATATATATATATACATATACAGTACACACATATACATATATATATACACACACACACACATATATATATATATATATATATATATACATATACAGTACACACACACATATATATATATATATATATATATATATATATATACAGTACACACATATATATATATATATATATAGAGAGAGAGAGAGAGAGATAGATAGATAGATAGATAGATAGATAGATAGATAGATATACTGTATATATATATATATATATATATACACACACACACACACACACACACACATATATATATATATATATATATATATATATATATATATATATATATATATATACTAACCCTATTTCAATCTATCATACCATTTTGTAATCAGTTTTTCCATTATTTTTGTTAAAACTCATTCCAAACATTATAGTATGGCACATCTAAACTTGTTTCACAGCTTTAATATTTTGGTAATCACATGCTCAGTTCCCATTTTAAGAACATGTGTGGTTTGTGCAAATGTTGCCCCATGTACTAAGGGAATATTTATTTTATTTATTTATTTACTTTATGCAAATGTTGCCCCATGTACCAAGGGAATATTTATTTTATTTATTTATTTACTTTATGCAAATGTTGCCCCATGTACCAAGGGAATATTTATTTTATTTATTTATTTACTTTATGCAAATGTTGCCCCATGTACTAAGGGAATATTTATTTTATTTATTTATTTACTTTATGCAAATGTTGCCCCATGTACCAAGGGAATATTTATTTTATTTATTTATTTACTTATATTTGCTCTTATTCAGTTTAAACAAAAAAAGAGATTTTTTTAAAATTTTATTTATCTACACAAACTATTGTTTACTTTACGAGTTTTGCGTTATGAGGGGTGCGGTACTAACTTGCATGTTATTGTCACTGCTCACTTTCCTACAGCGCTGGTATTACAGGTTTTTATAAACCCGGCGTTAAAAGGCAAGAAGTGAGCGTAGAGCAAAATTTTGCTCCTTACCGCACTCCAATACCAGCGCTGCTTAAGTCAGCGGTGAGCTGGTTGTACGTGCTCATGCACGATTTCCCCATAGACTTCAATGGGCAGAGCAGGCTGAAAAAAAGTCTAACACCTGCAAAAAAGCAGCGTAAAGATCAGTAACGCAGCCCCATTGATTCCTATGGAGAAACACATTTTATGTTTACACCTAACACCCTAACATGAACCCTGAGTCTAAACACCCCTAATATTACACTTATTAACCCCTAATCTGCTGCCCCCAACATCGCCGACACCTACATTATATTTATTGACCCCTGATCTGCCACCCCCGACATCGCCGACACCTACATTATACTTATTAACCCCTAATCTGCTTCCCCCAACATCGCCGACACCTACATTATATTTATTAACCCCTAATCTCCCACCCCCAATGTTGCCGCAGCCTACCTACACTTATTAACCCCTAATCTGCCGCCCCCAACGTGGCTGCCACTATAATAAACATATTAAGCCCTAAACTGCCGCACTCCCGCATCGCAAACATTAGTTAAATATTATTAGCCCCTAACATTGCCGCCACCTACCTACAATTATTAACCCCTAATCTACCGCCCCCAATGTCGCCGCAACTATACTATATTTATTAACCCCTAAACCTAAGTCTAATCCTAACCCTAACACGCCCTAACTTAAATATAATTAAAATAAATCTAAATAAAAATTCCTATCATTAACTAAATAATTCCTATTTAAAACTAAATACTTACCTATAAAAATAAACCCTAAGATAGCTACAATATAACTAATAGTTACATTGTAGCTAGCTTAGAGTTTTTTTTTTAATTTACAGGCAAGTTTGTATTTATTTTAACTAGGTAGAATAGTTACTAAATAGTTATTAACTATTTAATAACTACCTAGCTAAAATAAATACAAATTTATCTGTAAAATAAAACCTACCAGAAAAAAAATACAAACAACCCCCCAACAGTAAAACCCACCATCCACACAACCAAACCCCCCAAAAAAAAACTAACTAAAAAAACCTAAGCTCCCCATTGCCCTGAAAAGGGCATTTGTATGGGCATTGCCTTTAAAAGGGCATTTAGGTTTTTTTTTTTTTTAGTTGCATCAGTCAATAGGATTTTTTCACCTTTAATTCCGATTGACTGATAGAATTCTATCAGCCAATCGGAATTCAAAGGTCGCCATCTTGGATGACATCACTTAAAGGAACATTCATTCGGGAAGAAGATGGACCTGATGGATGAAGATAGAAGATGCTGTCTGGATAAAGACTTCTGCCCGTCTGGAGGACCACTTCTTCTAGCTTGGATGAAGACTTCTCCTGGCTTTGTTGAGGACTTCTTGCTGATTCGCTGAGGACTTCTCCTGGCTTCGTTGAGGATGGATGTCCGGTCTTCAAAACTGTAAGTGGATCTTCGGGGGTTAGTGTTTTTTAAGGGTTTATTGGGTGAGTTTTAGTTTTAGATTAGGGTTTGGGCATCCAAATGCCCTTTTCAGGGCAATGGAGAGCTTAGGTTTTTTAGTTAGTATTTTATTTGGTGGGTTGGTTGTGTGGGTGGTGGGTTTTACTGTTGGCGGGTGTTTGTATTTTTTTACAGGTAAAAGAGCTGATTTCTTTGGGGCAATGCCCCGCAAAAGGCCCTTTTAAGGGCTATTGGTAGTTTATTGTAGGCTAGGGGTTTTTTTATTTTGGGGGAACTTTTTTTATTTTGATAGGGCTATTAGATTAGGTGTAATTAGTTTAAATATCTGATCATTTCTTTTTTTTATTTTGTGTAATTTAGTGTTTGTTTTTGTATGTAATTTAGGTAATTGTATTTAATTTAGGTAATTTATTTAATTGTAGTGTTAGGTGTTAGTGTAACTCAGGTTAGATTTTATTTTACAGGCAAATTTGTATTTATTTTAGCTAGGTAGTTAGTAACTAGTTAATAACTATCTAGTAACTATTCTACATAGTTAAAATAAATATAAACTTGCCTGTAAAATAAAAATAAAACCTAAGCTAGATATAATGTAACTATTAGTTATATTGTAGCTAGCTTAGGGTTTATTTTACAGGTAAGTATTTAGTTTTAAATAGGAATAATTTAGGTAATGATAGGAATTTTTATTTAGATTTATTTTAATTATATTTAAGTTATGTGGTGTCAGGGTTAAGGTTAGACTTAGGTTTTGGGGCTAATAACTTTAGTATAGTGGCGGCGACGTTGGGGGCGGCAGATTAGGGGTTAATAACTGTAATGTAGGTTGCGGCGATGTTAGGGACAGCAGATTAGGGGTTAATAATATTTAACTAGTGTTTGCGAGGCGTGAGTGCAGCGGTTTAGGGGTTAATATGTTTATTATAGTGGCGGCGATGTCCGGAGCGGCAGATTAGGGGTTAATAAGTATAATGCAGGTGTCTACGATGTCGGGGGCGGCAGATTAGGGGTTAATAAGTGTAAGATTAGGGGTGTTTAGACTCGGGGTTCGTGTTAGGGTGTTAGGTGTAAACATAAAATTTGTTTCCCCATAGGAATCAATGGGGCTGCGTTACTGAGCTTTACCCTGCTTTTTTGCATGTGTTAGGCTTTTTTTCATCCGGCTCTCCCTATTGATGTCTATGGGTAAAACCAGCTCACCGCTGCCTTAAGCAGCGCTGGTATTGGAGTGCAGTATGGAGCTCAATTTTGCTCTACGCTCACTTCTTGCCTGTTTACGTTGGGTTTATAAAAACCTGTAATACCAGCGCTATAGGTAAGTGAGCAGTGACAATAACGTGCAAGTTAATACCGCACCCCTCATACCGCAAAACTCGTAATCTAACCGATGGTTATTTTACCTGCTCTCCTCCAAGGTAATCCTGAAAATTTGGCCTGTTAGGAAGCCTGAGGACAGGTTTGAAAACCAGTGATATAGACCAATACCAACTTTAACTTTAGCTTCTCTTTTTTAATTTCTTGAGAATTCTTCATGTATTATGATTATTGTCACATAGAATGTGGAACAATATTATTGTTAGATTACTATGCTGAATTGGTTTAAATAGAGGTAAAAGCTCCAGAAATAGAAAAGAGATTGAAGTATAAGAGAGAAATTAGAAGGGAGCGAAATGGAAAAGGAAAGGAGGGACAAAAATATTTTTAAAAAAAGAGCCAGAGAGAATTTATTGATATATGGATAGAAAAACGTGAATGCAAATTGGATATTGATATGTGAATGGTGGAATCATGTGCCCTTTAGTAATTAACATATGGCTAGATTATGAGTTTTGCGGTATGAGTGAAAAAGCAGCGTTAAGGCTCTTTTTCACTACCGCTGGTATTACAAGTCTTGCAGGTTTAGGGGCACCGCACACTTTTTTGGCCATAACGCAACATAACTACCACAGCTTTCAAAAAGTCCTTTTTCAATGGGACTTCCTTTGCGCCGGTATTACGAGTTTGTCTGGAAGGCAAAAAAGTGAGCGGTACAGCCAATACCATCAAGATCCATACCGTAAACTGAAAGTCAGTAGTTATGACTTTTTATGCTACAACGGGGAGCTTAGGTTTTTTATTTAGGATTTTATTTGGGGGGTTTGGTTGTGTGGGTGGTGGGTTTTACTGTTGGGAGGTTGTTTGTATTTTTATTTACAGGTAAAAGAGCTGATATCTTTGGGGCAATGCCCCGCAAAAGGCCCTTTTAAGGGCTATTGGTAGTTTAGTTTAGGCTAGGGGGGGTTTATTTTGGGGGTTATTAAATTAGGTGTAATTAGTTTAAATATCTGATCATTTCTTTTTTTATTTTGTGTAATTTAGTGTTTGTTTTTTGTAATTTAGTTAATTGTATTTAATTTATGTAATTGATTTAATTGTAGTGTAAGGTTAGGTTTTAGTGTAAGACAGGTTAGGTTTTATTTTACAGGTAAATTTGTATTTATTTTAGCTAGGTAGTTAGTAAATAGTTAATAACTATTTAGTAACTATTCTACATAGTTAAAATAAATACAAGCTTGCCTGTGAAATAAAAATAAAACCTAAACTAGATACAATGTAACTATTAGTTATATTGTAGCTAGCTCAGGGTTTATTTTACAGGTAAGTATTTGGTTTTAAATAGGAATTATTTAGTTATTAATAGTAGGTTTTATTTAGATTTATTTTAATTACATTAAAGCTAGTGGGTTTTAGGGTTAGACTTAGGGTTAGATTTAGGGTTAGGTTTAGGGGTTAATAAATTTAGTATAGTGGTGGTGACGTTGGGGCAGCAGATTAGGGGTTAATAAGTGTAGATAGGTTGCGGCGACAATGGGGGCGGGAGATTAGGGCTTAATAACATTATGTAGGTGTCGGCGACGTTGGAGGCGGCAGATTAGGGGTTAATAAATGTAGGTAGGTGGAGGCAATGTTAGGGGTGGCAGATTAGAGGTTAATAATATTTAATTAGTGTTTGCGATGCGGGAGTACGGCGGTTTAGGTTTTAATATGTTTATTATAGTGGCGGCGATGTCCGGAGCGGCAGATTAGGGGTTAATAATTTCATTTTAGTGTTTGTGATGCGGGGTCGGGCCTCGGTTTAGAGGTTAATAGGTAGTTTATGGGTGTTAGTGTACTTTTTAGCACTTTAGTTATGAGTTTTATGTTACAGCTTTGTAGCGTAACACTCATAACTACTGACTTTCAGTTTACGGTATGGATCTTGATGGTATAGGGTGTTAGTTATATTGTAGCTAGCTTAGGGTTTATTTTACAGGTAAGTATTTAGTTTTAAATAGGAATTATTTAGTTATTAATATTAGGTTTTATTTAGACTTATTGTAATTACATTAAAGTTAGTGGGTGTTATGGATAGGGTTAGACTTAATGTTAGGTTTAGGGGTTAATAAATTTAGTATAGTGGCGGCGACGTTAAGGGCGGCAGATTAGGGGTAAATAAGTGTAGGTAGGTTGCAGCGACATTGGGGGTGGGAGATTAGGGGTTAATAACATTATGTAGGTGTCAGTGATGTTGGGGGAAGCAGATTAGGGGTTAATAAGTATAATGTAGGTGTCTGCAATGTCGGGGGCGGCAGATTAGGGGTTAATAAGTGTAATGTAAGTGTCGGCGATGTCGGGGGCGGCAGAGTTGGGGTGTTTAGACTTGCGGTTTATGTTAGGATATTAGGTGTAAAAATAAATTTTCTTTCCCCATAGGAATCAATGGGGCTGTGCTACGGAGCTTTAGGGGTTAATAAGTGTAAGATTAGGGGTGTTTAGACTTGGGGTTCATGTTAGGGTGTTAGGTGTAAACATAAAATGTGCTTCCCTATAGGAATCAATGTGGCTGCGTTACTGAGTTTTACGCTGCTTTATTGCATGTGTTAGGCTTTTTTTCAGCCGGCTCTCCTCTTTGATGTCTATGGGGAAATCGTGCACGAGCATGTAAAACCAGCTTACCGCAGCTCACAGCAGCGCTGGTATTGGAGTGCGGTATGGAGCTCAATTGCTCTATGCTCACTTCTTGCCTGCTAATGCTGGGTTTTTGTAAACCTGTATTACCAGCGCTGTAGGTAAGTGAGTGGTGACAATAACTTGCAAGTTAGTACTGAACAGCTCTTACCACAAAACTTAATCTAGACAAAAATTGAATCTTAGTTTTTTCTGCTGTGACTTGAACCAGATTAATTGTGACCAACCTCTGTAGATGACTCCCCTTTAAACCTCCTTTTGATATAATTTATAATTGTAATCTCATGTGGTTTACAAAGTATGGCACTCCACAAAAACTAATGAAACACATAGGCTAAGGAGTTTGCTACTGTGCTACTCTTCCAAATCTGCCATCCCACAAACAGAACATCTTGGCCATTTCTAACATGGAATTCAAATGCTCCAGCAATTCCTTTGTTGTTGTTTTTTCCCCAACAAAAACTTTATTTAGAAACTGTCAACGTGCAAAGCTTTTAGTGTAGAAACAATTGTTGTTTTTAATATATACACAATATTCAAATCATTTTAATGTAAAAAAAAATCTATTTGAAGAAAGAAATAATTAAAAATAACAGCTACACATTTATAATGAAACATCCATCAGCTTGTCACATAGATGTAACCAATATTTTTGCAGAAATATGGCAGCTTTCCATGTCTTCATTTTTCTCTCTCTGTTCATCTTTTCCTCCACATCGTCCCTTTGGCCCTTGTTAAAAGAAATATACATCTGTTCTGCTTCTCATATTCCTCTTTTTTTCATCTTTCCTATAAATGCAAGCTTTCAGTAAATTCTGTGCTCTGATGCACAGCGTTTCTAAGGCAAATATATTTCATTAGTTGACTTTATTGAATAAAGTGGACTCATTTGAGAGAGAACATTTTCAGAAATATTTTCTTGCAAATTAATAGAGGAAGAACATTCCTACATAGCACAAAAGGAGGTGTAGATTGCACATATATTTATGTATATCCCTGTTACTGTTGGAGAAAAAAGAGAAAAGGAATATTACATATTTTATATATATATATATATATATATATATATATATTTATATACAGTATGTATATATATATATATATATATATTTATATACAGTATGTATTTATATATATATATATTTATATACAGTATGTATTTATATATATATATTTATATACAGTATGTATTTATATATATATATTTATATACAGTATGTATTTATATATATATATATATTTATATACAGTATGTATTTATATATATATATTTATATACAGTATGTATTTATATATATATATATATATATATATATTTATATACAGTATGTATATATATATTTATATACAGTATGTATATAAAAAAATATTCATGGAAATGTTGTCCCAGTCCCTGTTACTGCTGGAGAAAATGGGAATATTATATATAAATATAAATATATATATATAATTTATATTTATAATTCGGATAACATACAAGTATGCTCTATACAAAAAATATTCATGGAAATCTAGTCCCAACTCTGAGAAGCTAACTAAAGATAGGGGGGATGTTTTGGCAAATTTGTATAAAACAAAATTGCTGGTTTGTTTTCTTAAAATGGTAAACATATTTTATTTAAAAAATAAATAAAAAATAAAGGAAATGCTGATTTTCATAGACTTGCGTTCAATTAATTGGGTCCAATTTACTAAGCAGTCAATAAGTCTTAAGACCGCTGCTCCTTAACTCGTCTGCCACCTCTGAGGCGGCAGACAGCAATCATCCCGATCAGATACGATCACTAGAAATGCTTGTGCAATGTTAAATGCAGACAGTGTATGCTGTCGACATTTAAGGATGTCGGGCGGACATGGTCCGCTACAGCAGATCATGTTCGTATATTAAATGTTACACTCAAAATACCAAAATAACACATTTGTACTATAGAAGTAATCAGGGGTGCAACTTATATCTAGAACCACTGTCCATATGGCTTATACCTAGGGCTTAATGTTCAAATACTTACCAGGATGGAGAGAAATCGCCCAAAATCAATTTTGTCTTGTTTACAAATATATTAATCATAACTTTTACATATGATAACTTTTGTATCAGTCTTATGCTTCTTTATATTATTATAAATCAGTGGTAACATGGTCTCGTTTGGTTCAACGAGCATCTATCGTTTCCCTAAAAGCTATGCTTACATTTTTAACAAGTCTCTAGGTTGTAATATTTTGATGTGCATATAGGATTAAAAAGTAGGCGGGCATGTAGGGTTGTAGGTCTCGGCCTCCCAAACAACAATGAATTTCCCCCGATGCCTCAGATCGATTGATCTCGAATCAGTTTCATGGAACATGATATATGGTTAGCAAAACTTATGTATAGAGAGGGCGCCTATTGAGCTAAAGACATCAACACTTTCAAATATTCAAAGATATTTATTAAAAGTATAACAATAAGATAAAATATGGGACGTCTCCCTATAAAACAAGATAGCCTATTTAATCAGGCGTAATATAAAACATGTGCAGCATTCACAATATAAGTTAAGGTGTAACAGGCTAGCATTCAAAAATATAAAATGTAACAATGTTGTTATATTTGATATTAGATGATACTTTTATGTTGCAAATCCAAGCCTTTGTTTCAGAGTCTTATTCCTATATACCACCAATAATACGTTCTACAAGACTTTCAGTCAGATATCACTCCAATAAGCAATTCAGAGAGGTACCGTGTTTGTTCATAGAGCAGCTGAATTGCTTATTGGAGTGGTATCTGACTGAAAGTCTTGTAGTATGTATTATTGGTGGTATATATGAATAAGACTGTGAAACAAAGGATTGGATTTGCAACATAAAAGTATCATCTAATATCAAATATAACTGACATTGTTACATTTTATATTTTTAAATGCTAGCCTGTTACACCTTTACTTATATTGTGAATGTGGCACATGTTTTATATTACGCCTGATTAAATAGGCTATCTTGTTTTTTTAGGGAGACGTCCCATATTTTATCTTATTGTTATACTTTTAATAAATATCTTTGAATATTTGAAAGTGTAGATATCTTTAGCTCAATTGGCGCCCTCTCTATACATAAGCTTTGCTTACTACTGTTTATCTTAGACAATACTTTGGGGAAGCTGTCTTTTAGAGAGGTGTATGATACCAATCCTATAGCGCAAAACTACTCTCTTACAATCACATCATATATGGTTCCCATTGGGTCAAAAAGCTTTCTTTGGTATTTAATTTATCCGTCGCTAAGCTTGTCATCTCGTAATGGTAAGCTATTTTTTCTTTTATGAAATTATAGCTAGGGGGTGTTGCCTTCCCGAATTAAAGGGACACTAAACCCAATTTGTTTTCTTTCATGATTCAGATAGAGCTTGCGATTTTAAGCAACTTTCTAATTTACTCCTAGTATCATTTTTTCTTCATTCACTTGCTATCTTTATTTGAAAAAGAAGGCATCTAAGCTTCTTTTATGGTTCAGACCTCTGGACAGCACTTTTTAATTGGTGAATGAATTTATCCACCAATCAACAAGAATAACCCAGGTTATTCACCAAAAATGGGCCGGCATCTAAACTTACATTCTTGCATTTCAAATAAAGATACCAAGAGAATGAAGAAAATTTGATAATAGGAGTAAATTAGAAAGTTGCTTAAAATTGCATGCTCTATCTGAATCACAAAAGAAAAAATTTGGGTTCAGTGTCCCTTTAAGTTACATATATTCTAACAATGGTGCAGATAGTTATCAATTTGTGATTAATTTTAGGGATGTTTAGTATTAGAAAGTGCAATAGAGCTATTTCTGGTGTCAGAGTTATCTGTTTTTGGAAAATGGAATCATAGTGGAGGATTGTTTCCATATATTTAAAAAAAAATTTGCAATGCCACCATATATGCATGTAGGTTCCTCTTTCACCGCATCCCCTATAGCATAGGTGAGATGTTGCTGTCTCAAATCTATTAGATCTCGTTGGTTGCAAGTACCCTCTGAAGGCAACTTTAATATAGTTTTCATTAAGTAGGGCGTTAGGAGAGAAGGATAGGCCCCGTGATAAGTTAGTTGACCAAGTATTAATTGACCATGCATTTTCAAGGTCTTGTTCCAATTTTATAAGTGGGGTTCTAGTCTCTTTAGTGGTAGAATTTAAAATGGGGTACAAAATGGAGATTTGGCCTTTGAAGTGGGTTGTTGTCAAGCATAGGGATTCAAAGATAGTGTTTGGGGGTAGCTTCCCTATACCTATTATTTCACATGATCTGGATGTCAACTGTGGATGTCAACTGTAAATAGTGGTACCATATGTTCTTTTCTGGACTACCCAGAGCTGCAAAGTTATCATAAGATATATGTTTATCATTTATTAAAGTATCTGAAATCCTGTAAAGTCCCTTATTGGCCCATTTGATTTGTATGTGTGGGTCTATGGATGAGCCCTAACCTCAGCGGAAAACTTAGTGATACACGTGATTTGCAAAAAAATGCAAAAAAAAAATTATATATATATATAAAAAATTCCAAATGGTCCAAAATCAAAAAGGTGAAAATAAAAATATGAGTAAAAAATGTGTAAAAAATAAATAAATAAATTCCAATTGAATAAAAAATAACAAAGTGTTTATGCTCCAAAAATGTTGTGAATACATTTTAATTTTTTATAAGTTTACTTAAACAATAATGCTCTATGTTGTTATTATTTCTTTTTCACAGGATTTGAAGAACCACATATTCACAAAATTTTTGGAGCATAAACACTTTGTCATTTTTTCAGTTCTTTTGACAGACTTGCAGTCTAGCCAATCAGTGCCTGCTCCCAGATTACTTCACGTGCACGAGCACAGTGTTATCTATATGAAAAATGTGAACTAACACCCTCTAGTGGTGAAAAACTGTTAAAATGCAATCTGAAAGAGGTGGGCTTCAAGGTCTAAGAAATTAGCATATGAACCTCCTAGGTTAAGCTTTCAACTAAGAATACCAAGAGAACAAAGCAAAATTGGTGATAAAAGTAAATTGGAAAATTGTTTAAAATTACATGCTCTATCTGAATCATGAAAGTTTATTTTGGCCTAGACTGTCCCTTTAAGGTTTTTACACATTTTTACAAATTTTTTACGCATATTTTTATTTTCACCTTTTTTATTTTGGACCATTTGGAATTTTTAATATATATATATATTTTTTTTTTTTGCATTTTTTGCAAATCACGTGTATCACTAAGTTTTCCGCTTAGATTTTTGGACACAGCTATAACTATCTGGACTCAACCCATTTTTTATTCACTTATAACTTTGTCACATCCAGGAGGAGTACTGGGACATTAAGACACCATTATCACTGTTATAAATTAGCACTTTATATCTTGTTTCATTTTTATTATTTTTTTATCGTCTTTTTATTTATGATTGATGCATTGTCATATGCTTGATATCTAGCCTCAAGTATCGATTACATGTTTTTTGCCATTTTGTCTTTATGACTTTCTTATTGTTAATCGTCATATTTAAGAGACGTTTTGCCTTTTAACCATTGTATTAATGTTAGTCATGTATCCATGCATTATTTTATGATATTTTATGCTTTGTTTGTTATTAAACTTTTAAGTTAATTCGAGACAGCCTCTATTATATGTCAATTATATGCATATTACCTATATCAATCATTTGATTTGACCCCTATCACCACTCCCCTTAGACCTAGCCTTTGTTTAGGCGCTCCTTCAGATTCCTTTTTGCTGTATTCACATATCTGTGGGTAGTTAGGGACCCACTCTGTTTAGGAGCTAGAGGTCATTATCAAATTGGCGCTGTAAGATAATAATCATTAACCTAAATATTGAAGATAAGTGTAAAGGTTTAGTTTTCTATATTCTGTGTTAGCCAGTGTATTCAAAGTAAGAAAAAATAATTTTGTAAGAAAATAACAAACGTGATGTACAGGTGATACCTTTAATAGTTTCTAATGGTGGATTCAGTTGTAATCTTTCAGGACACTGAGGTGCCTTTGAAGGTATTAAAAGTATCACCTGTCCATCACTTTGTTAATTTCTTACAAAACTATTTTTACTTTCTTTGAATCTCTTAAGAACAATTAGAAATACCTTGTCAGATATCACATCCCTTTAAATTACTGTTACAACATTTTTTTCTAAATAATAAGCCTTGATTTCACAATTAATATGTATAAATACGAGTGAAATACTGTAATACATTATACATGTGTTTTGTGGTGCATATATTCAAGCGTAACCTTTTTCTTCAGGTCTCCAAAAGCTCTACATTTTCCTGCTCTGTTTTAAGATTCGCTGATAAACCTTTTTTTCAACCATCACTTGTAATACCAGATGGTACGCTTTTCTTAGCGCAGGGTTGCAATAAGGATAATGCACCCTGCGCTACTGGTTGTGCTCTACTTGTAATGTAACCCTTTATATTTCAGTCTCTGTTTAATGTCCCTTTAACAATGAGTAGCTGCTGATTGGTGCCTGCACACATTCGTCTCTTGTGATTGGCTAACTTGATGTGTTCATCTTGCTGCCAGTAGTGCAATGTTGTTCCTTCAGCGAAGGGTAACAAGAGAATGAAGCAAATTTAATAATAGAAGTAAATTGGAAAGTAGTTTGAAATTGCATATTCTCTCCAAATCATGAAAGAAAATTTTGGGGTGTCCTGTCCCTTTAAGCCATTGGTTATAGCAATGTTATACATAGTTGCAAACACTGCTGCCATAGACTACTATAGACACATGTGCACACTCCTATGCTCCTATCAGCCTGACTATTCTTCAACAAAGAATACAAAGAGAATAAAGCAAATTTGATAATAGAAGTTAATTGGAACGTTGTTTAAAATTGAATGCTTTATCTTAATCATGAGAGTTTAATTTTAACTTTACTGTACCTTTAAGTAAAAAATATTTAACATAAGGACCCAAACCTAACACTACACTATCAATAAATTAATTAAATACAATTCCTACAAATAAATACAATTAAATAAACTAGCTAAAGTACAAAAAATAAAAAAGAACTAAGTTACAGAAAATAAAAAAATATTTACAAACATTAGAAATATATTACAACAATTTTAAACTAATTACACCTACTCTAAGCCCCCTAATAAAATAACAAAGCCCCCCAAAATAAAAAAATGCCCTACCCTATTCTAAATTACTAAAGTTCAAAGCTCTTTTACCTTACCAGCCCTGAACAGGGCCCTTTGCGGGGCATGCCCCAAGAAGTTCAGCTCTTTTGCCTGTATAAAAAAACATACAATACCCCCCCCAACATTACAACCCACCACCCACATACCCCTAATCTAACCCAAACCCCCCTTAAATAAACCTAGCACTAAGCCCTGAAGATCTCCCTACCTTGAGTCGTCTTCACCCAGCCGAGCCAAATTCTTCATCCAAGCGGAGCAAGAAGAGGTCCTCCATCCGGTAGAAGTCTTTATCCAAGCGGGGCAGAAGAGGTCTTCCATCCGATTGAAGTCTTCATCCAAGAGGCATCTTCTATCGTCATCCATCCGGAGCGGAGCGGCAGCATCCTGAAGACCTCCGACGCGGAACATCCATCTTGGCCGACGACTGAACGACGAATGACGGTTCCTTTAAATGACGTCATCCAAGATGGCGTCCCTCGAATTCCGATTGGCTGATAGGATTCTATCAGCCAATCGGAATTAAGGTAGGAAAATTCTGATTGGCTGATGGAATCAGCCAATCAGAATCAAGTTCAATCCGATTGGCTGATCCAATCAGCCAATCAGATTGAGCTTGCATTCTATTGGCTGATCGGAACGGAGTTGAAGTTGCGTTAAATATGCTCTACGCTCCTTTTTTGGAGCCTAACGCAGCCATTCTGTGAACTCTCAATACCAGAGTTATTTTAAAGGTGCGGCCAGAAAAAAGCCAGCGTTAGCTACGCGGGTCGTTACCGACAAAACTCTAAATGTAGCCGTTAATTTCTTAAAAGCACCATATATATTCAGGTTTATCTCTCCATCTGTGTTCACATTATCGTGTAATTTCTCACCTAATTCCGCCTCCCACTGTTCATCAAGCACTACAAAGGCCATGCTGAAAGTTACTTAGGTTAAATTTATATTGATTGTGTAGCTCTAGCCGGGGACCTTTCAGCTGAACCAACTACATAAAAGCCTAGAACACCATACTATGGCCTAGATTTAGAGTTCGGCGGTAAAAGGGCTGTTAACGCTCCGCGGGCTTTTTTCTGGCCGCACCATAAATTTAACTCTGGTATCGAGAGTTAAAACAAATGCTGCGTTAGGCTCCAAAAAAGGAGCGTAGGGCATTTTTACCGCAAATGCAACTCTCGATACCAGAGTTGC
Source organism: Bombina bombina (assembly GCF_027579735.1). NCBI lineage: Eukaryota > Metazoa > Chordata > Amphibia > Anura > Bombinatoridae > Bombina > Bombina bombina. The sequence goes on from NC_069499.1 coordinate 951,307,050, forward strand.
TTACGGACGCGGCCAGCCTCAAAAACGTGCTCGTGCACGATTCCCCCATAGGAAACAATGGGACTGTTTGAGCTGAAAAAAAACCTAACACCTGCAAAAAAGCAGCGTTCAGCTCCTAACGCAGCCCCATTGTTTCCTATGGGGAAACACTTCCTACGTCTGCACCAAACACCCTAACATGAACCCCAAGTCTAAACACCCCTAACCTTACACTTATTAACCCCTAATCTTCCGCCCCCGCTATCGCTGACCCCTGCATTACAGTTTTAACCCCTAATCTTCCGCTCCGTAAACCGCCGCAACCTACGTTATCCCTATGTACCCCTAATCTGCTGCCCTAACATCGCCGACCCCTATGTTATATTTATTAACCCCTAATCTGCCCCCCACAACGTCGCCGACACCTGCCTACACTTATTAACCCCTAATCTGCCGAGCGGACCTGAGCGCTACTATAATAAAGTTATTAACCCCTAATCCGTCTCACTAACCCTATCATAAATAGTATTAACCCCTAATCTGCCCTCCCTAACATCGCCGACACCTAACTTCAATTATTAACCCCTAATCTTCCGATCGGAGCTCACCGCTATTCTAATAAATGTATTAACCCCTAAAGCTAAGTCTAACCCTAACACTAACACCCCCCTAACTTAAATATAATTTTAATCTATCGAAATAAATTAACTCTTATTAAATAAATTAATCCTATTTAAAGCTAAATACTTACCTGTAAAATAAATCCTAATATAGCTACAATATAAATTATAATTATATTATAGCTATTTTAGGATTAATATTTATTTTACAGGCAACTTGGTATTTATTTTAACTAGGTACAATAGCTATTAAATAGTTAAGAACTATTTAATAGTTACCTAGTTAAAATAATAACAAAATTACCTGTAAAATAAATCCTAACCTAAGATATAATTAAACCTAACACTACCCTATCAATAAAATAATTAAATAAACTACCTACAATTACCTACAATTAACCTAACACTACACTATCAATAAATTAAATAAACACAATTGCTACAAATAAATACAATTAAATAAACTAGCTAAAGTACAAAAAATAAAAAAGAACTAAGTTACAGAAAATAAAAAAATATTTACAAACATAAGAAAAATATTACAACAATTTTAAACTAATTACACCTACTCTAAGCCCCCTAATAAAATAACAAAGCCCCCCAAAATAATAAATTCCCTACCCTATTCTAAATTTAAAAAGTTACAAGCTCTTTTACCTTACCAGCCCTGAACAGGGCCCTTTGCGGGGCATGCCCCAAGAAGTTCAGCTCTTTTGCCTGTAAAAGAAAACATACAATACCCCCCCCCCCCAACATTACAACCCACCACCCACATACCCCTAATCTAACCCAAACCCCCCTTAAATAAACCTAACACTAAGCCCCTGATGATCTTCCTACCTTGTCTTCACCATGCCAGGTTCACCGATCCGTCCTGGCTCCAAGATCTTCATCCAACCCAAGCGGGGGCTAGACATCCACTGAAGAAGTCCAGAAGAGGGTCCAAAGTCTTCCTCCTATCCGGCAAGAAGAGGACATCAGGACCGGCAAACATCTTCTCCAAGCGGCATCTTCGATCTTCTTCCATCCGGTGCGGAGCGGGTCCATGTTGAAGCAGGCGACGCGGATCCATCCTCTTCTTCCGATGTCTCCCGACGAATGACGGTTCCTTTAAGGGACGTCATCCAAGATGGCGTCCCTCGAATTCCGATTGGCTGATAGGATTCTATCAGCCAATCGGAATTAAGGTAGGAATTTTCTGATTGGCTGATGGAATCAGCCAATCAGAATCAAGTTCAATCCGATTGGCTGATCCAATCAGCCAATCAGATTGAGCTTGCATTCTATTGGCTGTTCCGATCAGCCAATAGAATGCGAGCTCAATCTGATTGGCTGATTGGATCGGCCAATCGGATTGAACTAGATTCTGATTGGCTGATTCCATCAGCCAATCAGAAAATTCCTACCTTAATTCCGATTGGCTGATAGAATCCTATCAGCCAATCGGAATTCGAGGGACGCCATCTTGGATGACGTCCCTTAAAGGAACCGTCATTCGTCGGGAGACATCGGAAGAAGAGGATGGATCCGCGTCGCCTGCTTCAAGATGGACCCGCTCCGCACCGGATGGAAGAAGATCGAAGATGCCGCTTGGAGAAGATGTTTGCCGGTCCGGATGTCCTCTTCTTGCCGGATAGGAGGAAGACTTTGGACCCTCTTCTGGACTTCTTCAGTGGATGTCTAGCCCCCGCTTGGGTTGGATGAAGATCTTGGAGCCAGGACGGATCGGTGAACCTGGCATGGTGAAGACAAGGTAGGAAGATCATCAGGGGCTTAGTGTTAGGTTTATTTAAGGGGGGTTTGGGTTAGATTAGGGGTATGTGGGTGGTGGGTTGTAATGTTGGGGGGGGGGTATTGTATGTTTTCTTTTACAGGCAAAAGAGCTGAACTTCTTGGGGCATGCCCCGCAAAGGGCCCTGTTCAGGGCTGGTAAGGTAAAAGAGCTTGTAACTTTTTAAATTTAGAATAGGGTAGGGAATTTATTATTTTGGGGGGCTTTGTTATTTTATTAGGGGGCTTAGAGTAGGTGTAATTAGTTTAAAATTGTTGTAATATTTTTCTTATGTTTGTAAATATTTTTTTATTTTCTGTAACTTAGTTCTTTTTTATTTTTTGTACTTTAGCTAGTTTATTTAATTGTATTTATTTGTAGCAATTGTGTTTATTTAATTTATTGATAGTGTAGTGTTAGGTTAATTGTAGGTAATTGTAGGTAGTTTATTTAATTATTTTATTGATAGGGTAGTGTTAGGTTTAATTATATCTTAGGTTAGGATTTATTTTACAGGTAATTTTGTTATTATTTTAACTAGGTAACTATTAAATAGTTCTTAACTATTTAATAGCTATTGTACCTAGTTAAAATAAATACCAAGTTGCCTGTAAAATAAATATTAATCCTAAAATAGCTATAATATAATTATAATTTATATTGTAGCTATATTAGGATTTATTTTACAGGTAAGTATTTAGCTTTAAATAGGATTAATTTATTTAATAAGAGTTAATTTATTTCGTTAGATTAAAATTATATTTAAGTTAGGGGGGTGTTAGTGTTAGGGTTAGACTTAGCTTTAGGGGTTAATACATTTATTAGAATAGCGGTGAGCTCCGATCGGAAGATTAGGGGTTAATAATTGAAGTTAGGTGTCGGCGATGTTAGGGAGGGCAGATTAGGGGTTAATACTATTTATGATAGGGTTAGTGAGGCGGGTTAGGGGTTAATAACTTTATTATAGTAGCGGTGCGGTCCGCTCGGCAGATTAGGGGTTAATAAGTGTAGGCAGGTGTCGGCGACGTTGAGGGGGGCAGATTAGGGGTTAATAAATATAATATAGGGGTCGGCGGTGTTAGGGGTAGCAGATTAGGGGTACATAGGGATAACGTAGGTGGCGGCGCTTTGCGGTCGGAAGATTAGGGGTTAATTATTTTAAGTAGCTGGCGGCGACGCTGTGGGGGGCAGATTAGGGGTTAATAAATGTAATATAGGGGTCGGCGGGGTTAGGGGCAGCAGATTAGGGGTACATAAGTATAACGTAGGTGGCGGTCGGAAGATTAGGGGTTAAAATTTTTAATCGAGTTGCGGCGATGTGGGGGGACCTCGGTTTAGGGGTACATAGGTAGTTTATGGGTGTTAGTGTACTTTAGGGTACAGTAGTTAAGAGCTTTATGAACCGGCGTTAGCCAGAAAGCTCTTAACTCCTGCTATTTTCAGGCGGCTGGAATCTTATCGTTAGAGCTCTAACGCTCACTGCAGAAACGACTCTAAATACCAGCGTTAGAAAGATCCCATTGGAAAGATAGGCTACGCAAATGGCGTAGGGGGATCTGCGGTATAGAAAAGTCGCGGCTGTAAAGTGAGCGTTAGACCCTTTAATCACTGACTCCAAATACCAGCGGGCGGCCAAAACCAGCGTTAGGAGCCTCTAACGCTGGTTTTGACGGCTACCGCCGAACTCTAAATCTAGGCCTATATATTTAATATTAGTATTAATATACTATGTTACCTTCTCAACCTAATTTAGAAATAGATCTACAGGGTATCCACCATTAAAGATCAATTGAAAATATACAATATACTGAGTGTATTAGGGAGAAGGTATCAAGAAAACCACTTTATATTAATTATTATCGGGTGCAGACCCTGTAAACAAGTACATTTACAAGATTCAAAGAAGAAAGATTGGAGAGGTCACAGTAGTGTTCTCTCCAAAATAGACAGGGATTTCAGCACTCCGTTTTAGTAGACAATTATTTATTTAAATATTTAATCCAATGCACACGTATGTAAGAATAAATTTAGAAATAGGTGTTCCAGGTCTCTAAGCAACCAAACAACTTCTGGGTCCCCTAAACCAAAACCACACAAAATAGTTGTAAATAAATAAATGTATTTGTGCAAACAAAAAGAAAAGAATAAAAAAATCACATACATTTAAAAATACGTTTTGTACATTAAATGCATAGATAAAGCTGGCCAGCTCACTCAGGTTAATATGATGCAGATAAATACCTAAACATAGGTAATTGAGTTCTTAGGCAACACCCCTACCAGTGGGTAGCCCTGTGTACCAACAGGAATCTGCTACCATGGATAATAATGGGGATCCATGCGTAATCACTCATTTAGGGCACAAATGGAAATGACAACACCTATCTCAGAGGGTAACCCAAACAAGTTAGAGAGGCTTGTTACCTTGAGATTAATAATAGGATCTATGTCAAATACTTATGTGCTAGACTGTAACAATGTAACAAAAATTGTACATGCTTTACATTTTACACACTTTTCATTGAGAAAACAACACCCTGACCAGAGGGTAGCACCAATATTAAGAAAGGTTCCAGCTACCTTAGTACTAAATAGGGATCTATGTATCTCTAATGATAGATGTGTAATCACAGCAATAGTATCAGTCACATGTGTAGTGCAAGCAGTATAAATTACATAAGAACCATGTTAATAGGACTTTCCACATCCGCTATGATTTTGTTCAAAGCTCAAGTGTATATTCTTAAGTGCATGTTCCAGACAGTACATTCCATTATAGACTCGTAAGTCCATGAATACTTTACAAATCACTTTTGAGCACTTGTAGTCCTTCTCCTTTTCCTTTTAAGCTTGGTGAAAAATCCGGGTGTGGTGCCTGCTTGCTGCTGTAGTTAGAAGAGCTGTGTGCTGCATCGAATATCAATCAGGAGCTGGTTCTCAGCTGTGCAAATGACGTCACACGCCAACGGCCGTTTCACCCCCCACGTGACTCAATGTCATTGGGGCTTCCTCAGGGCGTATACTTTGCCACTCTATAGGCGCTTTATTTAAGCTCAGCCCTTTATTTGGATTGGTGAAATATATTCAGTGAAAATCAAACAGTGTTTTCTATTTCTCAAATGTAACCAGTATAGTTATTGGCTCTCACCATAACCATGCAAATTAGCAACAGTATGGTAACATATTAAGCATTTCAATATTTGCAAATATATAATGGCGAGAACCAAAAAACATAGTTCGCACTTGATTATAAAAATAATAATAATTACTTCCAGCAAAGCCAATCCAGCGCGAGACAAACAATGGGAGTAGGAAATTTTTTTTTATATCATTAATCCCTATTTTTAGATTTTTTAGATTTTTTGCTTAGGGAGAACGACAATATAAATTCCTGCATTATGATAAAGTAGTACCATATTATTCTTGTACAAGTTATATTATTTTTTACCTTTATAAAAAAGGAGCAAAATCTAATTTTTCATTCAAGCCATTTGGTGACAACGTTTTTAATCGAAATATCCATGCCACTTCTTTCCTAAGTAGTAGATTATCAATATCTCCACCCCTGCCATGTAAAGAACATCTTTCAATACCTATAACTTTTAAATCATCTGTAGAACAATTATGGTAGAGTTTGAAATGCAGAGCTATATTACTATTTATAATGCCTTCCTTTGCATTAGCAATGTCATTGCGGTGTTCTGTAACCCTATCCTTCAGGATTCTCTTAGTTTTCCCTGTATAATATAGGGGACATGGACAGTATAGTAAATATATTACATTATCAGATTTACAATTAATAAATTGTCTAATTTCATATATTTTTTCACCTGTAGACTCACTACACTAGTTTCACTAGTTTTTACTATAAATTTACAAAAGACACAATTGCCGCATTGAAAGCAACCTTGTAGCTTTTGTCGTTTTTCGAGCCAATTTTGTGCTTTTGGATTACGTGAGAAATCGCTCTTCACCAATCTATCTTTTAAATTGGGAGCCCTTCGTGCAACTAATGATGGGACGTCACCCACCATACTTTTAACATTCTCATCTGAAAGTAAAAACTGCCACTTGTTTTTTAGAATATTTCGAACCTGATTCCAGTGTCCATTATACTCTGTAATAAACCTGATCCTATTGTCCACTTTTTTCTCTCTTTTGTCAAAAAGCAAAGAATCTCTATTTGCTTTTAAGGCTTTATTTATTGCATATTTTACATTACGTTTTGAATACCCCCTTGCTATAAATCGATTGGCCATTTCTTGTGCATGTGTCTTGTACTTATTCCTACTGGAACAATTCCTTCGAAGCCTGAGGAATTGTCCCGTAGGAATGCCTCTAATCAGGGACGGAGGGTGGTGACTGGAAGCAACCAACAAAGTATTTGTTGCAGTACTTTTTCTATAGATTTCTGTAGTAAGTTTGTTACTTTCTTTTTTAATTACAATATCCAAAAATGGTAATTCTGATGTGCTATACTCGTACGTGAGAAAAATATTAAATTTGTTCTTATTCAAATTACAGACAAATACTTTCAAAAGGTCTACTGACCCTCTCCAAAGTATGAATATGTCGTCCACATATCGACGCCATATTAACACCGAGGAGGCTATCAATTCATTAAAGTCTTCGAAGACAGTAAAAAGTTCCCATAAGCCTAGATGTAGGCAGGCATATGATGGGGCGCATGTTGCCCCCATCGCTGTGCCCCTTATTTGTTTGTAAAACTTGTTATCAAATTTGAACACATTATTTTCCAAAATGAACTTCAAAAGTATAGTTATAAATTCAGTGTGCTTATCAAATTGATTACCTCTAGATTCTAAAAAATGTTGTGCTGCTGCAATTCCTACTGAGTGGGGGATTAAAGAGTAGAGTGCCTCCACATCTAGGGATACTAGAAGTGTTTCTTCATCAACTTCTATTCCATCCAATTGTCTTAAAAGGTCAGTGGTGTCTTGTACAAAAGTAGGTAAAGAAGAAACAAAAGGTTTTAAATAACTGTCCATATAGTTCCCAATATGTTCAGTAATACTGCCTATCCCCGATATTATAGGGCGTCCGGGGGGGGTCCTGCATATTTTTATGCAACTTTGGAATGCAGTAGAACACTGGTATTTTAGGAAACTTTATGTACAGGTAGTCAAACTCCTTTTTACTGATAATACCATCTTTTCTTGCTTTATTGAGTATGTGTAGTAATTCACCTTGTATTTTAGTGATGGTACTCTCTTGAATAGGTAAATATTGTTCTTTATTATTAAGTTTTTTTTTTTACTTCCGATACATAATTACACTCATTCATAATTACTAGGTTTCCGCCCTTATCCGCCTGCTTAATTATAATACCAGGGGTATTCATAAGTTCCTGAAGTGCTGTTCTTTCTTGTCTAGACAGATTATCATCAATTATTTTACTGATAGGTAATTTTTCAATTTCTTTCTCAACTTCTTTTACAAAAAGGTTTACCGCTGGTACTAGTGACAAGGGAGGCATATAACATGATTTCGGTCTAAATTTAGATTTTACAGGGACAGCATTAGATGTAGCACCTAAAAGGGTTTCAGGTGCTGCTGAGTATTCCTCTATCTCACTCTCATCTATTAAATTCTCAAGAACTGTAAGTGTATCTCTATCCTCATCAGTAATTCTAGGTTGTTCTAAATTTAGAGGATTTTTTCTTTTATTCTTTGTCATAACTTGAGAGAGAACCACTTTTCTGGCAAATATGTGTAGATCTTTTGTTATTGTGAACTTGTCCAGACTTCTGGCAGGGCAAAAAGAAAGCCCTTTTTTTAGAAGGCTAATATGCGCTTGGTTCAATGGAAATCTGGACAAGTTCACTATTTGGAGTTCATCCTCCACGTTTGGGGTATCTAATATCCCCCTCTGAAATCCCTTCTCGTTCTCATTCTGGTTTCTGATGGTCCACGTCCCCCCCTGGCTCTCCCCATATAACGGTTTTCTCAATGAAAAGTGTGTAAAATGTAAAGCATGTACAATTTTTGTTACATTGTTACAGTCTAGCACATAAGTATTTGACATAGATCCTATTATTAATCTCAAGGTAACAGCTTTATCTATGCATTTAATGTACAAAACGTATTTTTAAATGTATGTGATTTTTTGATTCTTTTCTTTTTGTTTGCACAAATAAATTTATTTATTTACAACTATTTTGTGTGGTTTTGGTTTAGGGGACCCAGAAGTTGTTTGGTTGCGTAGAGACCTGGAACACCTATTTCTAAATTTATTCTTACATACGTGTGCATTAGATTAAATATTTAAATAAATAATTGTCTACTAAAACGGAGTGCTGAAATCCCTGTCTATTTTGGAGAGAACACTACTGTGACCTCTCCAATCTTTCTTCTTTGAATCTTGTAAATGTATATTTATTTATTGCTTGCCAGCGCTGCACAATTTGCCCCCTGCACTGCGCTGGGTTGTTTGCCATGGCATGAAAACAAGACTCCCATTGTGAGCACTTGACTTGCAGCAATGCGAAAGTGAAGTTGAGTTTGCATTGCGCTGTACAGTACTTGTAATACCACAATATTGTGCTCCACTAGTAATCTGACCCTGAATGTGATCACACACACCTGTAATTCATAATGTCAGGATTTTGCCTACATGGTTTTAAAATGTATGATAGAAATATTGTTTATGCTTTTCATGCCCCTTTAAGAATGTATTATGCCTTACACAGGTAGGAGAACAACACAGCATGCCACGTTAGATCAACCTGAGGATTGTGGATGAAAAACGCAGCTGGTTCTACAATAGAGAGGATAGATCTGTGTGCTGCCTTCTAAGTGACTCAATTATGTATAAATTTGTGATTGTCATTTCTAAACTTCCTTTCATTCTGAACATAACGCTCACAAAAAGATTTTTGTCACCTGAACTTTAAGTACTTCTGCTGCTGTCAATCACTTGAAACTCCTGACAGGCACAACTAAATATGGATAAAATGCAGTCTGTCACTAAAACTGCTTAGGACACAATGATTTGTTTTTTTTGGGTGTGAAACTGAAGCAAATATTCATTCTTACATGAATTTTAGCAAATGTATTTTTAATCTCTTGGATTCAGGAACAGGTAACTCTAAATGAACAGGTTAAGGGCTAGTGGAGCGCTTATTTATCACGCCTCCACAAACGGGCAAATTTGCCTGTTTGCAGGCGTGTGATAAATAACCAGCCGGTGGCAGGTTATTGCTACCGTGACCTCGCTGTAGCAATTAGTGCTCAGAAAATTAACCAGATCTCTGATTAATTTTCTAAAAGTGCCCCAAATTCCCTCAAAATAAAGGGTATTATAGTTTTTATTAAATAAAATGTAGGGACACAAGGTCCAGGGCTTTGGGGGGCCCCACAATATCATTAAGGGTAAAGGTATGAGAAGGTGCAATATACATCCTCTATTTATAAACAGTGTTAATGGTATAAGGAGGTATAATATACAGTGTCTCACAAAAGTGAGTACACCCCTCACATTTTTGTAATTGTTGTATTATATATTTTCATGTGACAACACTGAAGAAATGACACTTTGCTACAATATAAAGTAGTGAGTGCACAGCCTGTATAACTGTGTAAATTTGCTGTCCCCTCAAAATAACTCAACACACAGCCATTAATGTCTAAACCGTTGGCAACAAAAGTGAGTACACCCCTTAGTGGAAATGTCCAAATTGGGTCATGGTCTGTGCCTGCATGAGTGCTGCCGGCACTGGGGAGCTACAGTTTATTGAGGAAACCATAAATTCCAACATGTACTGTGACATACTGAAGCAGAGCATGATCCCCTCTCTTCAGAAATTGGGCCGCAGGGCAGTATTCCAACATGATAACGACCCCAAACACACCTCCAAAACAACCACTGCCTTGATAAAGAAGCTGAGGGAAAAGGTGATGGACTGGCCAAGCATGTCTCCAGACTTAAACCCTATTGAGCATCTGTGAGGTATCCTCAAACAGAAGGTGGGGGAGCACAGGTCTCTAACATCGACCAGCTCCGGGATGTCGTCATGGAGAAGTGGAAGAGGACTCCAGTGACAATGTGAGGGGTGTACTCACTTTTGTGAGATACTGTATATAGTTATTGTTTATATAAGACTCACTGAATGTTGGAACAGCAGCAGGCATTCAGGGTATACAGGGGTGGGGCATAAATGGGGCAGGGCTTAGGGGTCCCACAAGTTCGTCTTGCCCAGGGTCCCGCAAATGCTAAGGGTGGCACTGAATCCATCAAATCTAAAACTAAATGTTTAAATTGGTGTCTTAAAGCTAATCTATGGACCAATTACAAAACAGTGTGTAAGTGGTCCTGGTTATATCTTGTGAACCAATTTTAATAAATAAAAAAATGTATATGCCTTTATTATGAACAATAATAATAATCATAAACAGGGGTGTAACTAGACCAAACTGGACTCCAAGGCTGTTAAAAGCTGAGCCAGCAGCCACATAGTAGAAAGTGTAGCTCCTGCTCTGTGACTATAGGCCTGATGATCTATAGCTCTCCACGCTGGCGAGATTAACTTTAAGGTCTCGTCAGTACTGAAAGGTCCCTAAAAGAATTTTAGAAAGGCAAATTTTAGCTTGAGAGCTAAAGGAAGGAGAATGTACAATATAATGCTAAAAATTCCCCTAAAGTTGTTGCACGATTTCTCTCCATACCAGGAAGTTACCAGGCCCTATGAGTCATCCTTCTCTCCAAGGGCCCAATGATCACCGGCATGGAGGGAAATCATGCTAAATCTTTTGTGGGCTTTTTTGAGCATTATATTGTAATGTAGGTTTCTCTCCTTGACTCCCAGAACCTGCATAGTGAGAGAACCAACTCTCAAGCTAAACTTTGCCTTTGTAAAACTATTAGAGGGACCTCACAGTACTGAGGAGACTGCTTAGATCATCTCACCAGAGAAGAGAGCTTTAGATCATCGGGCTCTTAGGGGAGAACTCTCTTAAGCTATCTGGTCTGGCCAGAGACAATAACTTTATAACATAATGCAAGGGCGAAAGAAAGAGACAGCGCAACCCCACATCAAGGTAGTAGTTTTCACAATTTTAATTCACACTGTCTCTTTCTTTCGCCCTAGGATTTTCAACTAAAGAGAGCGTTTGGAAACAAGCTTCTGGAACCAGCTGCACCTCATTTTCAAATTTGTAAATAGGAGTTGGCAATACAAAAATTCTTGCAACTAATATATCCATACAAGTGTACTCCTAAGACTACTTCCCTGCAGTGGGTAATATCATTCTTAAAAACACAGCAGTGTTTTTATTTACCTGTGGTTTTGATTCACTTGTGGTTTTTATTTACCTGTTGTTTTGTTACTTTTAATCTATTTTGACTTATTTATTTACTTATTCTTTTTTAGTATTAACAAATGTATTTATGAACATGTATGAATATTTTTATTGATCTACCAGTGTGCAATATCTATCTATTTAACAACGGAAAATTGTTCATAGCTATTTGCCATATCATCTAAAGCATTTTAATTTTATATCCACCACTCTACCTAGCTGCGCTGTTAATACTTTTAGTGTAGTGTGTTATAACATAATGCGCATTAAAAAAATAATAATTCCCATGCCTTCCATTTTTTGAGAATAGGACCCTAAGTTACTTTACACCAGAGGATATGCACTTCTGCAGCCTTTCTGTACAAATATGGCAACAGTTTTTTCTGTGCAGTAACACTGTGGTGGCCATCTTGGAAACTTTGTAACCATATTATAAAGGCAAATCCATACACTTTCATTCAACCTTGAGCCCTTATTTTTTTTACAGGGGGCACACAGAGGGGTCAGGTATGATGTTGGTGAAAATAGGGCCACCTTGTGCAATGCCTCTACTGATTGTAGAGCCAGATGGGCCCCCTAGCAGTACAGGTCCAGTCTCAATTGAGAAATCTATTACCCTTATAGTAGTGCCCCTAATAATAATAACAATATTAATAATATTTTTTGCAAGACAAATCTTAATGTCAACAATATAAAGAAGAAGAAAAGACTTTCTTCTTACTGGCTAGTAATTGCTCGTAGTCTCCATATAACTAGAACTCCATGACCTCTTTGCTGCATGTATAATGAATGCTAGGATTACTTTGTCTACTTAGGGCTAGATTACGAGTGGTGCGCTAACTGTGAAAAATAATATAAAAAAAATAAATTGCATTAAAAAGTTATAAGGGCTCAAAGATATGAGGTATTAGGCTGCAAAGGGCTTTAATATAGAGATACTTACATACATAGATTTGTCTAAATATGTATATATATTTATTTATAGGTGTGTACATATGTATTTATGTATTTATATGTGTATATATGTATCTACAAACACATAAATACATATAAAAAAATTAATAATAGAAGTAAAATAGAAAGTGGTTTAAAATTGTATGCTATATCTGAATCAAGAAAAAATGTCGGTTTCATATCCCTTTAAATATCAAATTTCTGGTATCAAAACAATCTTCTAAATTCCTGAACTCACCTAGGATTACTCTTTAACAAATGATACTAACAGAACTAAGCAAAATTGAAGTTAATTGGAAAGTTGTTTAAAATTCCATGCTCTACCCTGTCAATTTAAGTTTAGTTTTGACTTTACTGCCCCTTTAATTAGCTTATAAAATAGCATTATGCTTATCTCAGGCATTCTTAAAGGGACAGTCAACACCAGAATTTTTGTTGTTTGAAAAGATAGATAATCCCTTTATTACCCATTCCCCAGTTTTGCATAAGCAGCATAGTTATAATAATACACGTTTTACCTCTGTGATTACCTTGTATATAAGCATCTGCAGACTGCCCCCTTATTTCAGTTCTTTTGACAGACTTGCATTTTAGCCAATCAGTGCTGACTCCTAGGTAACTTCACGTGTGTGAGCTCAATGTAATCTATATGGAGCACATGAACTAAAGCCCTCTAGTGGTTAAAAACTGTAAAAATGCATTCAGATTAGAGGCGGCCTTCAAGGTCTAAGAAATTAGCATATGATCTTACCTAGGTTTAGCTTTCAGCTAAGGATACCAAAAGAACAAAGCAAAATTGGTGATAAAAGTAAATTGGAAAGTTGTTTAAAATGACATGCCCTATTTGAATCATGTTTTTTGCCACCTCTAATGGAAATGTATTCCATTAATCAAACATTATTTTTGTAAAGTGCTTCTGCAAATTACTTCTGCACCTTCTACTCTCCATAACATCATCACTGCTTGTTCTGGTTTTGCTCTTTTTATGAAAAATACTTTCACTCTAAGCGTTATTAAGTCCCTTAATAAACTGGAATGTTTCAATCATATTTCCCCCATCCCCTAAGCTATACAGTATATATTTAAGTCATCAAGTCTTTCTTCGTAAATTGTATTTTTTAGACCATGTATCATTTTAGTAGCCCTCTGTTAAACAGATTCCTATTTGTTTATATCTTTCTGTAGCTATAGCCTCCATAATTGTACACGATACTTTAAGGGATGGTGAAGTCAAAATTAGACATTCAGACAGAGCATACAACTTTCCAATTAACTTCTATTTAATGTGCTTCCTTCTCTTATTATCCTTTGTTGAAGAGTTTATCTATGTATCTGCATTGCTGTTCCTTCAACAAATGATACCAAGAGAATAAAGCAAATTTGATAATAGAAATAAACTGGAAAGCTGCTTAAAATTGCATGCTCTACCTAAACCATGAAAGGAAACTTTTGAGTTTTATGTCCCTTTTAAGATGAGGTCTAACTAGTGATCTGATGCTAATACATCTTCATACACAACCAATCATTCTACTGGCCTTACATGCTCTACTTCTGCATTGCGAACCAAATTTCAAATAATAATTTCAAAGTCCCATTCCCATGTGTAACACAACCTTAGCAACTCAATCTAGTGGGAAGTAACACAATCTATGGCCTGTCATCACTGCAAGTAACATATTCCTTTTAAACAAAAGCATTTACAAGATTAGTTTTCTTGCAACATATATCTAAGTAGAATTGTTGCTATCATTAAAGTTTCTAACCTTTCCACATATTGGGGAATTAGCATTGTGTAGGAACTCTGCTTCTGTTTCCCGCCTGTATATTTCACTTTCCTTACTTTAAATGCAGTGGATTCCCATACTCTACCCATAGACATAGACTTTGCCCACTGCTGTTTAGCCTTATAGACACAAAACCACTGCCACCATAAGTGATAGATGCCTGCTTATTACCCTAAGCCACACCTAGAACCTATTCCCTACAATCCCTGGTTCTGAGACCCAGTCACTCACATAGAATATAGGTGACCACATTTATGTTGTGACAAATTAGCTTGTGTTACAGTGAAAGTTTACATTTTGCACAGTAAAAGCAGTTATTCCAATTAAAAAGTAATGCTGTACAAGAGAAATGAAATGTATGGCAAAGATTACATAGGAATTGTGGCCATGCACTCAGATAAATAGGAAATTAAGGGGTTAATCAAAATCCTTTAGAAAAGCTCATCAAGTTATTCATCTATAAAAAATCCCCATAGACTTTAATAGTGAATTTTGTAAAGAAATTATTTGATACGTTTTGCCTAAAGGATTCGGATCAATCCCTACGTCAGAGCTTCTGAGACTGATCATAACCTGAAAAGTCTGTGTCAGATCTGGAAACAGCTTAGTATGAGGTTACCCATCACATTTACTGAGCTGCTATTTCTGTAATAGCTGTCCATACATAGCAGTTAAAGAATGGTTTGACTTCTGCTTTTAGTCAATGTACACATTAAATACAGGTTGTGTTTCTCTCCTCTAGCCTTGCCCATCTTTCAAGGAGGGTAGAAGGTGATGATGATCATTTTGAGACCAGACATGTCATATTTAAAGGGATATGAAACCCAACAGTTTAATTTGTAAAAAAAAATCTCTAATATATTTATATAAAATGATATATGCTGTATATATCTATATATCTATAGGAATAGATATATAGTTATAGGCATTTACAGATATACTGTCAGATTATGCTTTGTACAAACCCTCTCTCCTTTTAGTTACACCCACAATTCTCTGATTCGTTCCTCCTTCTTTAAGAGAGCAGCTCACCTTTCACTCCCTGCTCAGTATTGAAGTCACTACACCTGTGAGGATTCCCAAGCTGTTTGCTAAAAGCTTCTCTTCACTCCAGGAAGGATTTCTGAGCCCTTTCTACTTGCCATATATTGCCACTTTGAACTTCCTTGAACTTGTCACTTTATTTACAGTGGGGTAAGGTACCTTAACTTTGATGTTTACTTTTTCACTGCTTTTCCATTGCCGCAGCTCATACCCCTGTGTGAACTACTGCCTGTCAGCAATCTGCAGCGGAGTTGCGAGTGAAGCGTGACGTCACTTCCGGTCCTGTACCGGACTCTGCCAAACCACTCTGTGACATTAACGAAGGTACACAGCAACTACTTTTACTCTTTCAAGTTATCTGCAAGGTACTTTTCTCAGCTGTCATCATTCTATGTACACATACAGCTAAACTTACTACCAACTATCTGAACTGTGCATTAGATATGATATTTGTACCGGGGTTTCTACCTAAGTTCCACTCCATGTACTGATACACTGTTGCCTGAGTTTTTTCCTTTTCTTGTTACACTTCTGATAATATCTCAGTGTGATAATTATCAGTTAGAAGTCTACCTCTTTCAGTATCCTACTGAGTGAGTATATTCCTAAAGATATATAATTATATTGAACCATTAGACTGAAGGATTCCTTTTTCAGCAATAAAGGATTCAGACAGTCTGGTGTAACAAATATACATTTACTTAGTACTGCAGTTGAGTTCCACCCCTTCTTTCTGTAAACAGATTCTGATATAATACTGAGCCAAAAGTAACTATGGAACCAGCAGACTTAAGACAAATAGTATATAACCTTACTCAAAAAGTTGATCAGCTTGCACAGGGTCTCCATGATTTACAGATTGAAAATGCTGCCCTAAGAAAGGTTATTACAGATTCTATTGCTATTAAACATAACCAAACTGAGAGTTGTATTGAACCACAAGTTTCCCTTCCAGATCTATTCTGTGGAAACAGAAAAGCCTACAGGCAATTTAAAAATGCCTGTCTCCTATTATTTTCTATGAAACCTAGGACCTACCCCACTGATAGAGTAAAAGTCCTCACCACAATCTCCTTTCTCAGGGGGGATCCAAGGAACTGGGCTGATAAGTTCATAGAAAATCAGGATCCCATTTTAACTTCTCTTGTGGATTTCTTTACTAGTATGGATGAAATGTTTCAAGATACAGATGTTCAGCTTACTGCTGAGATGAGTCTCAGGAATCTGAAGCAGGGGAAAAGACCCGTGGAAGACTACATCACAGACTTTAAACAGTTCGCCACGGATGCTCTCTGGACCCCAGTCGCCCTCCGTAATCAATTTCGCTTAGGACTCTCAGAGTTGTTAAAAGACGAATTCGCCAGAATTGAACTACCTACAACTCTTGAAGCATTCATGAAGATGGCTGTTCAGATAGACCGACGATTACGTGAGAGGAAGGCAGAGAAGTATACAACAGATCCAAAACCTAAGACCTTCAACAGCTCCACCACCTCAACTTCTGTTACTCCTACAAAACCCTCTGTAGAACCTATGGAGCTTGGCTTTCTTAGAGGCCCCCTCTCTCAGGAAGAGAAACAACGCAGACGCATAAAAAACCTTTGTTTGTATTGCGCCAATCCGACCCACAGTGTCCAGGATTGTCCTCTTCTTCTGAAGAATAAGAAATGTAAGTCCTCTAATTTGTATACATCTCTTCTCTCTCTGATGCAACCTTCTTATTGTACTCTGTCTGTCTCCCTACAGCTGGAACAAAGTCTTCTGAGGATCAATGATGCTATTATTGATTCCGGCGCTTCAGGGAACTACTTGGACCATGACTTCTGTCTCAAGAAAAACATTCCTCTCATTAAAAAGTCCACTCCAATACCTATCAGAGTCATAGATGGTTCTATCATGTGTTCTGGCCCTATAACTCATGAGACGATACCTGTAATGCTCAATATAGCTGGACATTTTGAGTTAATTTCTTTTGATGTACTCCCTTCACCTCATTTTTGTTTGGTTTTAGGGTTAAAGTGGCTACAAGTTCACAACCCCACTATTGTTTGGCACCCTTTTCAAATAAAGTTTTCTTCCACTTATTGCAGAGATACATGTCTCCCTAGTCCTCTTTTGTTACACTCGACTATTGTTTCTGAGGGGTTACCCCCTCAGTACTCCGAATTTAAGGATGTCTTTAGTAAGGTTGAGGCAGAGAATCTACCACCTCATAGGGCATATGATTGCCCCATAGATCTTCAACCAGGTGCCCGTATTCCCTTTGGTCACTTATACCCCTTGAGCACTCCTGAACTGGAGCATCTTAAAGTGTATCTTGACGACAACTTAAAAAAAGGTTTTATTAGGCCTTCAACCTCCCCTGCTGGCGCTGGGTTTTTCTTTGTTCGTAACAAAGATTCCAGCCTCAGGCCTATCATTGATTATCGTGAACTGAACAAATGCACAATCAAAAACCGTTACCCCCTGCCTCTTATACCAGAGATGATAGAAAGACTTTCAGAGGCTACCATTTTCACTAAGCTCGACTTAAGGGGGGCTTATAATCTCATTAGGATCAAAGAGGGACACGAGTGGCTAACGGCATTTAGGACCAGGTATGGTCTATTCGAATATCTTGTAATGCCGTTTGGCCTTTGCAATGCCCCTGCCACTTTTCAGTTCTTCATCAACGATGTTTTCCGTGATCTCCTGGATATATGTCTTGTTATATATCTGGATGATATACTCATCTATTCCAGGACTCATGAAGATCATGTGAGGCATGTCAGACAGGTCCTTGCACGTCTCAGAGCACATAAACTCTACGCTAAACTGGAGAAATGCAAATTTCATACAACCCAGGTTTCTTTTCTGGGATATGATATATCCCCATCTGGAATTCAAATGCAGAAAGAAAAAGTTGAAGCTGTTCTGGATTGGCCTGAACCTAAGACCAAAAAAGACCTCCAACGCTTCCTTGGGTTTTCAAACTATTATAGGAAATTTATTAAAGGATTTTCTAAAATAGTGAAACCTCTCACGGTTTTAACTGGGTCTACAACATCTTTCTCATGGGGTTTAAAAGCTAAAGAAGCTTTCCAGTATCTAAAAACCAGATTCACCTCTGCGCCAATTCTTCAATTTCCTAATCCTTCATACCAATACACCCTGGAAGTTGACTCTTCAGATTTTGCCATTGGAGCCGTACTCTCTCAACAAAAATCTCAAACTGATCCTCTCCATCCAATTTCATACTTCTCCAAACTTATGTCACCTGCCGAACAGAATTATGCCATTGGCGACAAGGAGTTGTTGGCCATCCGACGCTCTCTTGAACATTGGAGACATCTCCTGGAAGGCACTACTATACCAATCAATATATTTACAGATCACAAGAACCTTCAATATCTTCAGTCTAATAAAACTTTATCTGCTAGACAGGTTCGTTGGAGCCTGTACTTTGACCGCTTCAATTTTGTTATCATTTACAGACCAGCTAATAAGAATATCAAAGCTGATGCTCTTTCTCGTCTACCTGAACGATCTGTAAATCTATCCGCCAGAAAGGACATTGTTTCCCCACATTGCTTCGTAGGTCTCACTACCCCTTTCTTTACTGATCTTCAGAATTACTGCAATGAACAATCAACTCCTCCTGAACCAACTTTAGTCAAGACTAATGGTATCTATTACCATGGAGAGAAAATTTTTATACCACCTTCCTTGAGGACAAACGTTATACAGTCCTGCCATGACATTCCTTTAGCAGGACACCCAGGTGTCCAACGAACTCTTGATCTTGTCTCTCGGACTTACTGGTGGCCACTCATGAAATCCACTATTTCTGAATACATTGCCAGTTGTAGGACTTGTATCACCTGTAAACCCGAAAGAAAACCACCTTTTGGGTTGCTTATGCCATTACCAATTCCCAACAAGCCTTGGCATCATGTGTCCATGGATTTTATAGTAGACTTACCACCATCAAAAGGACAAACGACTATACTCGTTGTCATTGATTTACTCACTAAAATGGCACATTTTATTCCATTCCATAAACTCCCTACTTCCTCTGAAACCGCTACCCTTTTCATAGACCACATCATCAAATTACACGGGATCCCATCCATCTTAACGACTGATAGGGGTACGCAATTCACCTCAAAATTTTGGAGCAAGTTATGTGAATTGACCAAGATGGAACATCGCTTTACCACAGCTTTTCATCCGCAAACGAATGGACAATCGGAAAGGTTGAATCAATGGCTTGAACATTTCTTGAGATGTTATTGTTCCTATCAACAGAATGACTGGATGACATATCTCTCTATGGCAGAATTTGCTTACAATAACCTATCTAATTCATCTACCAAAATGACACCTTTTTTTGCAAATTATGCTTACCACCCCACAATGACTTTCTCAACTCTTCCTTCCTCAGATTCACCTGTCATCGATGATCTCCATTGTTCACTTCAGGAGAATTTTAACCAGATACAGGAAAACATCCGCAAGTCCCAGCTGTCCCAGAAACATTACTACGACCTTCGGAGACGTAAGCCTCCCGATTACGCTATAGGTGATTTAGTCTGGCTCTCCACTCGAAACTTGAAACTACAAATACCATCCAAAAAGATGGCCAGTCTTTTCTTAGGTCCATTCCCTATCCAGAAGGTTGTCAATGCCAACGCTGTCAGATTGAACCTCCCCAGCTCCTTGAAGATACATCCTACGTTTCACGTCTCGCTACTGAAACCTTATTCACCCGCAAGGGATAGACGGATCCTTCTACCTCCTACAAATCTTCCTCTGGCACCGGATGAGTACGAAGTTGACACCATATTGGACTCCAGGTTCTACAGGGGTGTTCTTCAATATTTAGTGAGGTGGAAGAATTATTCCAGTGATGAGGACTCCTGGGAACCACTCTCCAACCTCAACTCACCTAGACTTCTCTCTTTGTATCATCGTCGCCATCCTGACCGACCTCGTCCCCTCGCTGTGGAACAGCGTCCTTGAAGGGGGGATTCTGTCAGATTATGCTTTGTACAAACCCTCTCTCCTTTTAGTTACACCCACAATTCTCTGATTCGTTCCTCCTTCTTTAAGAGAGCAGCTCACCTTTCACTCCCTGCTCAGTATTGAAGTCACTACACCTGTGAGGATTCCCAAGCTGTTTGCTAAAAGCTTCTCTTCACTCCAGGAAGGATTTCTGAGCCCTTTCTACTTGCCATATATTGCCACTTTGAACTTCCTTGAACTTGTCACTTTATTTACAGTGGGGTAAGGTACCTTAACTTTGATGTTTACTTTTTCACTGCTTTTCCATTGCCGCAGCTCATACCCCTGTGTGAACTACTGCCTGTCAGCAATCTGCAGCGGAGTTGCGAGTGAAGCGTGACGTCACTTCCGGTCCTGTACCGGACTCTGCCAAACCACTCTGTGACATTAACGAAGGTACACAGCAACTACTTTTACTCTTTCAAGTTATCTGCAAGGTACTTTTCTCAGCTGTCATCATTCTATGTACACATACAGCTAAACTTACTACCAACTATCTGAACTGTGCATTAGATATGATATTTGTACCGGGGTTTCTACCTAAGTTCCACTCCATGTACTGATACACTGTTGCCTGAGTTTTTTCCTTTTCTTGTTACACTTCTGATAATATCTCAGTGTGATAATTATCAGTTAGAAGTCTACCTCTTTCAGTATCCTACTGAGTGAGTATATTCCTAAAGATATATAATTATATTGAACCATTAGACTGAAGGATTCCTTTTTCAGCAATAAAGGATTCAGACAGTCTGGTGTAACAAATATACATTTACTTAGTACTGCAGTTGAGTTCCACCCCTTCTTTCTGTAAACAGATTCTGATATATACATATATATATATGTACAGTATATAAAAATATGTATTTACGATAAAAATAACATTTTCCTGTATGTGAAGAACATTGGTATGTTAAATATTTACAGTCAATTCACAGTAAAACAAATATGGAATTATTATTAAGACACACACACTCATATATATATATATATATACATATACACACATATATATATTATTTATAATTATAGCCCTTTGCAGTCAATTACATAGCCATATACCTTTGAACCGTTATAAATATTTTTTTATTAATATTAATAAAAATATGTTTTATAAGATATTGTTTATATGAGTGTAAGGGGTCAATTTCTTAAGTTGCGGATGGACATGATATGCTGTATCTTATCATGTCCGCCGCACATCGATAAATGCCGACAGCATACCTCTGCAGAATCGCGGCCAATTGGGTGGTAGCGGGGGTGTCAATCAACCCGATCATATCCGATCTAGCTGATTGCTGTCCGCCACCTCAGAGGTGGCGGACGAGTTAAGGAGCAGCTGTCTTAGGACCGCTGCTTCTTAACTTCCACTTCAGGTGGACCTGAAGAGGAGTGGGTCGGAAGCAGTATCCGCTGCTTCATAAATCGACCCCTAATAGTTTATTTTAATATGTTTGGTGCAACTTTTTATGCCAAGTCTTCAGTCGCGTTAAATATGACACACTTTTAATTTGATTGCGCTCAAGCGAACGTATTAACTTTCAACTTCTAATACACGATTTACTGGTGTAAGGAATCATAAAGGAGGAGGTTTTTTAGATGGTGGTGGGTAATTGTGGTTTTTGGATTATTCTGAGGAGGGTATTTGGTTTTAAGGGAGTAATCACAGTGGATGGGATCATGTAGAGGGGGTAAGTAGGTAAAAGAGACACAATTTTGCACAGTGTATTTGATTTAGCTATAGAGAAGCCAACTGCAGTGGAGGATCATGTTGAGGAAGGTTAAATAAGTGTTAACCTTCCTACCCATCTAGATAGTAAGTTCCCACGGGAATAGGGTCCTTAATTCCCCCCTGTATTTGCCTGTAAAATTTTGTCTTTTATTGTATTGTTTCTTCGTTGTACTTTTATCCTTGTACACATGGGCAGCGCTGCGGAATCTGTTGGCGCTTTATAAATAAAGAAAAATAATAATAAAATAATAATTGTGGTTGAGTGATCATGTTGAGGGACTGGGCAAGGGTTAATGGGCTGGAACTTGGCTGTGGTGAGACTATTATTCATAAAAAGGCAGGCAACACAGAATCATAATTGATAACTTTTATTAATCCAAGTATATAATAAAAATTTAACAGCACATTTCAAAGTACATTAACATAAGACAGCTAATAAGTTTTGTCCGAATTCATATCCTTATAACATAAGAAACTGAAACATACACCCATTTTGAAAGACTTAAGGGTAAAATTAGAAATATTTTGGTGACTTGATAGTCAATTCAATGTAACCATAGAAATACAGGCTAGTAAGCATTTCTTATTGCTAAAGACTAGTCACGGAATTTATAATCCATAAACATACACTGTACTATAAAGAAAGCCTTATATAAAAACATATACTGTACAGTATACAAATCAATTTTGGATACATAGAGGCTGATTTGTCACGGCCCGAATGGGGCCGTATAACCCTGTTTCCGTACGAGCCTTCAGGCTTGCCAGAAACAGGAGTTAAAGGACAGTCAACTCCAGACTTTTTTTTTTTTTTTTTTATTGAGGGAGAAAGAAACAAATACACAGTTTTGCTCGCAAAGCAATCAAACATAAATATAACAGTCTGCAGGATACAATATTCAAGGAGCAAACCCATACTTCCCTCTTTTTTTGCCCCACTCGACAATCAAGATAGCTGCGGCCACATGCGGGCATCTATGGAACCTTCTAAGCTAGGGGCATTAAACATTATACGCTCGCCCTCCAATGTCGCAAGGACCTCGGGTGGGTCCAGAGTAATATTACATTAAGGGGGGGCATATGGGTGCAAGGAATGAGAGATCACTGTAGCAAAACTCGGAGCACAACCGTAGTACTCCGAGCAGGGCAGAGACTACTTAACTCTGCCAGACAGTACAGAGGTCAGGAAAGGGAAAGGGAGCATAAAATACTATGGGTATACAGGTACATTCTATTACAGGTTTAATCACTAGGTTTTCATGAGCACAGGAGATCTATTATGAGCCAGGGCAATTTCAGTACTAATAACTCACAGGCTACATCTTCACTTGTCAAACATAAGAGTGTGCTGATCTACCTATCGCAGCCCCCAGGAAGTTCACATCTCACACATTAGTATTGTAGATAGATTTCTAAATCACCAGAGGAGCTCAACAAGCCCCCAGGCTGCATTTACAGACATACGACCCCCAGAAACAACATTAGGCTAGTGTTCAAATATAAGTGGCCTTCTTAGACTGTCCCATGTAGACGCAAAAAGGCAGGGATATACTATTTGATATAGGTTGAGTGGATGTCTCATGAACCAACCCCTCTCCTACATATACCTGGCATGGTAACAGTCACATACACAACGTTATAAACTAAAGTTTGGCTGAATTATATAACATCAGTTTGCATTATAGAAAGTCTGTCACATGTAAGATATGGCATCAGACAGTTAAGTCTTCATGAAACAAGGGGAGAGAGAAAGTTCAATGTATCGCTTATAATTTCACATGTGTTGAGAACTGCATAGCTAAAAGAGCTGCTGCTCGGTACGCCATGGGGTGTATCTCACAGGCCCTCACAAGATTACCATTTCTAGCCCACTCCAACTTTCTCCATCTGCACAACCTGTTTGACAGTCAAACCTCTTTTTGCAGCTAGAGCCTGTATGCTGATCCGTGCAATAACCAGCTCTTGAAGTTGCTGTCTACACGGGGAGTCCAACCGTTTTGAAGGCGCAAAGGCAGACTGTCCCCCAAACCCTCTCTGGCTCAGAGGTGACCGGGGCTTCCCCCTGCCTGCTCGTCGCGTAATTCTGGGGTAGTCCAGCTGCTTGGTGAGCCCGTTTCTTGCTGTTGCTTAAATGTCTCTACGCTGCAGGGGAGTCATCTTCGCGCACATCCGTCTGCTGCGCACCCTAGCCAGAGCGACCCGTCTCTCAGCGACACCTACGGTGTCCGTTAAGGTTGTCTCTGCAGCACATAGGGTTGGCTTGAAAGTGTCGAAGCCCTTGTCTTTTATGGCTACTGAGGGGCTGTTACTCTGAATGATTGCCTCTATGCGTTCCTCTAGCCTGCCATAGTGCTCCTGAAATAATTTCTCTAGGGTCCTCCACGTCACTCTGGGGACCAGTTCCATTCTTGCTTAGTACTGTTGGGGAATGATCTGCGATAGGATGTTATTGAAGTATGCAGCAGGCACTTTCCCTTAATGCTCTGTATGCGGCTCCATAACCCAGGCAGCCAGGGGGGGGGAGCGCCCCATGCATGAAAGTAGGCCGCAGCCCTCCAAATATAGATCTTGCGGCTTTAATATGGCTTAACCCCTTAATGACCACAATGTACCCTGTATGTCACTGGTCGTTAAGGGTTTTTTCAGGACATAATAGCACAAGTCTAGCAAGAAAACGCTATTAATACCATCCCTCCAGCAGGCTTTGTGGAATAGAGCAGTCTCAATGCTGGTGGCAAGACCGCGCTATAAAACAATCAAGTCCCAAAAAAAGGCCAGTGACATACAGGGTACGTCGCTGGTCCTTAAGGGGTTAAAATAGATTTCTTCAGCTCACCCTGAGCTCATATCCCTTTTAGTAAGAGTTCTTGCTGTAGATTAAATCCTCAGATAACAGGATTTAATGATTTATTAGTCCATTCTTTACGAGCTGCTGAATATGCGTCTTGCTGCAGTTGCTGCTTGGCCACGCCCCCAACTCCAGACTTTTTATTGTTTAAAAAGATAGATAATTACTTTATTACCCATTCCCCAGTTTTGCATAAACAACACAGTTATATTAATACACATATTACCTCTGTGATTACCTTGTATCTAAGCCTCTGCAGACTGCCCCCTTGTCTCAGTGCTTTTTACAGACATGCAGTTTAGCCAATCAGTGCAGACTCCTAAATAACTCGACGGGAGTGAGCACAATATTATCTATATGACACTCATGAAATAGTACAGTCTAACTGTGAAAAGCTTTCAAAATGCTCTGAGCTAAGAGGCGGTTTTCAACGGTTTTAGAAATTAGTTTGAGCCTAGCCAGGTTTAGCTTTTCAAAAATACCACCAAGGGAACAAAGCAAATTTGATGCTAAAAGTAAAATGGAAAGTTGTTTAAAATTGCACGCCCTATCTGAATCATGAAAGTTTAATTTTGACTAGACTGTCCCTTTAAGAAGCAGCGGTCTTAAGAGGCTGCGGACATCAATCCACCCGATCTCATATGATCGGGTTGATTGACACCTCCTGCTAGCAGTCGATTGGCCGCCAATCTGCAGGGGGCGGCATTGCACAAGCAGTTCACCAGAACTGCTTGTGCAATGATAAATGCTGACAGCGTATGCTGTCTGCATTTATCAATATCTGGCAGACATGATCGCTACAGTGGTTCATGTCCGCCAGACATTTGATATGATAAATCGGCCCTTTAATATTATGTTATCTAAAAAAATCCTCAATCGCTTAAAAAAACAAAAGTATTGAATAATAATAAATGTAATCTAGTCATAATAAGTAGATTGAACTAAGCTTTAAACATCTGCTTCCAATAATTTATAAGATCATATTCAGGATTTAATCCATATTTGTTGCCTCCACCTTTGAGACTCAAATGTTTCTTTGTTGCTGTCCAATTGAAACTAGTTGCTTGTTTATTATGCTCACAAACAAATGGCTAGATTACGAGTTTTGCGTTATAGTGAAAAAGCAGCGTTATCAGGTTATAACGCTGCTTTTTCACTACCGCTGGTATTACGAGTCTTGCAGATTTTTTTTTGGCCTTACCGCAAATCAACTTACGCAAATTGCGTATAGTCTTTTTTCAATGGGACATCCATAGCGCCAGTATTAAGAGCTTGTCCTGGGAGGCCAAAAAGTGAGCGGTACACCCTATCCCGTCAAGATTCGTACCGTATTCTAAATTCAGTAGTTATGAGTTTTACATTACAAATCTGTAGCATAAAACTCATAACTAAAGTGCTAAAAAGCACCCTAACACCCATAAACTACCTATTAACCCCTAAACCGAGGCCCTATGTCATCGCAAACACTAAAAGAAAATTATTAACCCCTAATCTGCTGCTCCCGACATCGCCGCCACTAGAATAAACATATTAACCCCTAAACTGCCGCACTCCCGCCTCGCAAACACTAGTTAAATATTATTAACCCCTAATCTGCTGCCCCTAACATCGCCGCCACCTACCTACATTTATTAACCCCTAATCTGCTGCCCCCAACGCCGCCGCCGCTATACTAAATTTATTAACCCCTAAATCTAAGTCTAACCCTAATCCTAACACCCCCTAACTTAAATATAATTAAAATAAATATAAATAAAAATTACTATCATTACCTAAATTATTCCTATTTAAAACTAAATACTTACCTGTAAAATAAACCCTAAGCTTGCTACAATATAACTAATAGTTACATTGTATCTAGCTTAGGTTTTATTTTTATTTTACAGGCAAGTTTGTATTTATTTTAACTAGGTAGAATAGTTACTAAATAGTTATTAACTATTTAATAACTACCTAGCTAAAATAAATACAAATTGACCTGTAAAATAAAACCTAACCTGTCTTACACTAACACCTAACCTAACCCTACAATAAAATAAATGCCCTAAATTAAAAAAAGATAAAAGATGCCGTCTGGGTGAAGACTTCTGCCCTTCTGGAGGACCACTTCTGCCGGCTTCGTTGAGGACATCTTGCCGCTTGGATGAAGACTTCTCCCGGCTTCGTTGAGGATGGATGTCAGCTCTTCAAAACTGTAAGTGGATTTTCGGAGGTTAGTGTTAGGATTTTTTAAGGGTGTATTGGGTGGGTTTTATTTTTAGATTAGGGGTTTGGGCTGCAATAGAGCTAAATGCCCTTTTAAGGGCAAGGCCCATCCAAATGCCCTTTTCAGGGCAATGGGGAGCTTAGGTTTTTTTAGTTAGGGTTTTATTTGGGGGCTTGGTTGTGTGGGTGATGGGTTTTACTGTTGGGGTGGTTGTTTGTATTTTTTTTGACAGGTAAAAGAGCTCATTTCTTTGGGGCAATGCCCCACAAAAGGCCCTTTTAAGGACTATTGGTAGTTTTGTTTAGGCTAGGTTTTTTTTATTTTGGGTGGGCTTTTTTTATTTTGATAGGGCTATTAGATTAGGTGTAATTAGTTTAAAGATCTTGTAATTTGTTTTTTATTTTCTGTAATTTAGTGGGTTTTTTTTTGTAATTTAGCTAATTGTATTGAATTTAGTTAATTGTTTTTAATTTAGGGAATGTATTTAATTGTAGGGTTAGGTTAGGTGTTAGTGTAAGAAAGGTTAGGTTTTATTTTACAGGTCAATTTGTATTTATTTTAGCGAGGTAGTTATTAAATACTTAATAACTATTTAGTAACTATTCTACCTAGTTAAAATAAATACAAACTTGCCTGTAAAATAAAAATAAAACCTAAGATAGATACAATGCAACTATTAGTTATATTGTAGCTAGCTTAGGGTTTATTTTACATGTAAGTATTTAGTTTTAAATAGGAATTATTTAGGTAATTATAGTAATTTTTATTTAGATTTATTTTAATTATATTTAAGTTAGGGGTGTTAGGGTTAGACTTAGATTTAGGGGTTAATAACTTTAGTATAGTGGCGGGGTGGCAGATTATGGGTTAATAAATGTAGGTAGGTGGCGGCAATGTTAGGGGGCGGCAGATTAGGGGTTAATAATATTTAACTAGTGTTTGCGAGGCGGGAGTGCGTCGGTTTCGGGGTTAATATGTTTATTATAGTGGCGGCGATGTCCGGAGCGGCAGATTAGGGGTTAATAAGAATAATGTAGGTGGCGGCGATGTCGGGGGTGGCAGATTAGGGGTTAATAAGTGTAAGATTAGGGGTGTTTAGACTCGGGGTTCATGTTAGGGTGTTAGGTGTAAACATAAATTTAGTTTCCCCATAGGAATCAATGGGGCTGCGTTACTGAGCTTTACGCTGCTTTATTGCAGGTGTTAGACTTTTTCTCAGCCAGCTCTCCCCATTGATGTCTATGGGGAAATCGTGCACGTGCACGTACAACCAGCTCAGCGCTGTAGGTAAGTGAGCGGTGACAATAAAGTGCAAGTTAGCACCGCAACCCTCTTACCGCAAAACTCGTAATCTGGCCAAAAGTGACCTGCATAGCAACTAGGTATTCATTTCTTAATTAGCTGCAAAAAGACATAAATATATTGGGGTTTTTTGGGGTTTTTTTGGACTTTCTTTCTGCTTTGACTAAAACAGCTAAATATTTTTCCATTTTAGCCCTAGAAAAGAAAAGCAAAGATAATATATTTGAATTGTGCTAGGTATACTTCTTGCTTATTTCAGTAAATTCCTTAATTTTTATATAATAATTTCCTCTGTGTTCTACTCAGTCATACAACACCAAAAGCAAAGAGAGGAAAAAAACCTTCACACAGATGTTTGTTACTAAAGTGATGAACTCTCCTTGTACTGCTATAAAACACACAACTCTGGGGATCATTATCCTCTCCCACTTTGTTTTTATTAAGGTAAAAACACAGGAAGAAGCCCGGCTGGAATGAAATAGTATTATTATTTTAGCTGGGAACAGAGATGCACATTAAATGTTTTGTTTTTTTTCTTTCATAAGGGAAGTCCTGAGAATTCAGTCACTGTAAGTATGTGAAATATTGTTTTTGGAAAAGAGATGTGATATTCGTTGTCTCACACGCTTGAATTCTCTTGAATATTTTCTGTATCATTGGATTAACTTGAATACAAGCCAATATCTATCTGCAATAAACATTTACCTCCGCTATAGAATTCTTAGCTTTGACATTTATTTTGTCTTCACAATGTCTGTTTATGTAATTAATATTAAAGGAATATTGGACTTCATTTACTAAGCCCCGGGGAGAGATCAGTGAAAGGTGAAATATAGGCCAGTTTTAAGTCAGGTGACCCTTGTTGCTTAGCCAAGACTTTACTAGCCCTGTTTCGCACAAATCACATAAGGGTTTAATTCTATTATAGCAGTCGCACTGTACCAAATGTTTAATGTTAATAACACATTTGGTACAGTGCGACTGTGATATTAGATTTAAGCCCATTCAATATGAACATATTTTAAAGGGTTTACAGTGCCAAAGTTGTTTGATTGTAGCTGTTGAAAAAATACAGGGGTAAATCACAATTCTTTAAAAAAACATATTAAATGATTATCTACAAAAATTCCCATAGACCTAAAAGGTGTTTTTTCTGATGAAAATAATTAGATATATTTTTCTAAAGAATTGCGATCGACCCCACAATATCAAAAAAGGCATCTTCTTTTAAAAACACATTTCTAAAACGTACTATTGTAAAACAAAAAACAAGCGACTACTGTCTTCAACAGTGCGTTAATATCCTGTACACAAAATCCTGTATTCACTTTCACTATAGCATGGGCTTAGATCTTTTATTGTCATTGGGTAAGCGGAGCACATCTAGAAGAATGTACATGTGTGTTGTATTTCCATATGAAGTTTCACATAGAGATAGAAAAGTCAGGTTCTATTTAGAATTACTGGAAACTCAAGAGGAAACATTTAAAGATTAGAAAACCAGCATATAGCATACAAGAACTATACCTGATGCACTCTTCAAAAAAGACCAGCAGTCGATCTCTGGTGTAACTAATCTTTAACCTACCAACATTATTCAAGGTGGTCCGTTAAACTCGGTTATCTTCTATAGCATATTTATTGGTGCACATTTGACAGGGTGCCTCTGGCAAAGTCTTCTGTAATAAACTGCATGTGGCTTGAAATGTTTTTTCAAACAGTGTTCTAAAGCTTGTAATGTGAAGTGCACTGGATTAGATGCAATAATTGTTTTTTTGACTGATGTGTATGACCTTGGATCCTTCTTAAGATTCTATTGGATTTGCCCTGGTCCCTATGAGCATAGCACTGACTATTCTCTGTCTCAAACCTGTAGCTCTATTCACCATCTCATCTGTCACCTGTACCTTAGCACTGCTTGTTCCATTGCCTAATGGGTTAAGTAACACTTAGATTGTAATATAAAATGTTTTGTTATGTGGGCTAAAATAACTTTGTAATATGCTTTTATCATTTATTTTGTTCCCTGTTTCCTTTCCTTTAATTTAAAAAAGTTTTGATATTGTGAGAACTGATATAGCACATAATAGGCTTCACAAGTCCAGACCTATCTCTTATTGGCTTCAGTGGAGACAGTGGCTAGCAGTCTGCTCCAGTAACAAGTCCATAATGGCTCCTCCAAATAATAAAAAGCGTGGTTGGAGTTTGGTTATTAAAAAACAATTGTAGAAAACAAGGTGATAATTAATTCAAAATATTGTCAAACGCCCCTAGTGTGCTAGTTTATTAGCAGACAAAATAATTTTTGTTTTTTCTTTTCTATAGGTCTAGGATCTCAATTTAAGGCCTAAGGGTTCAATTATCAAAAACTCTCCAGCTTGGATGCAGACATCACAGCTGTTCAGATTGGCGCTCCCTTCAATATAAAGTAATGAAGATCTTGGTAATACAGAATCTCATATAATCTCACAGGGGAGCACTCAGCACTGGTATAACTTCTCATTTTGAAGCAAATACAATTTAAAGGGTTAGGAAACACATTTTTTTTCTTACACGATTCAGATAGATCATGCAATTTTAAGCAACTTTCTAGTTTAAGTCAGACCAGTATGTCCAAGTACTAAATGCCAGAGTAAGAGGTTCAGAAACTCAATACACAAGTAACCACATGCTACAAACACAGAGCTAATATAGTCACAATTTAAATGCACATAGATGAATTACATGTATTTATGTATTGGCAAAAATGCTTCTAGTAAAAGTTATCACTGTTTTAGTGTTAATATTGTTTCTGCATGTGCATGTAAAGCATAGCTAGATATTCTCAGTGCACCAGCATTTTAAATACTGTAGCTGCTCAGATCACCAGTGGGGATTTGATTATGTCAGCAATTAACAAATTGAGTCATTGCCAGATGGTACAAGAACCTATGGCTCTCTGAGCATGTGCTTTGCTTAAAATGCTGGTGCACAATGCATACTGAAATACAATTTTGGAACAGCTAAAGCATTTATTAGAAGCATTTTTGCTAATACGTGAACTAAAATGCATCCATGTGGATTCCGATTTTGGCTGGAATGCCCCTTTAAGGCCTAATTGATCTTCTAGGCCTCCTTAAAGATACAGTATGTCTAACAGCAACATGAACAGAAATCACTCTTTAAGACATACAATTATCATGACAGTTTAACATTCTTAATTTGCTTCTAGTTTAATGTACATTACATAAGTAAATGTTGAGCAAACTTCACCAGCATACAGCTGGCAACATAAATCAGTGAGACCTGAAAGTGTAGAATTAATGGAGAATATAATGAGAGTTGTGAGAGATCTTAAGTTCCCTGTTCAGCCCACTCTTTGAAAAGTAAAATACAATTTGCAAAAGATACACAAAAATATTAAGGAGTATAATCCTATGTTAATGTTACACATAAACATTGAAAACACAACCAGAATGTTTAAAAATCACAATCCTAAACACACCGCTTTATACAAAATTCAAATGTATTAAAACTAGGGATGGTCGAATGTTTCTAAAAATTCAAAATTTAAAACAAATTTTGATACATTCGTTCAAATCGAATTTCGAATGTTTATATAACATACTAACATTCTAATTTCAAATCTTCGTTTTTTTTTAATTTTTCAGAAACATTTGAAAATTTTTATTCGAGTAATAGAATGTTTAGCTATGTATTTTATATCACATTCAATTTTGAAATGTAATATTCGAATTTGAATGTGACATTCGGATGTAACATTCAAATTCAAAATAGTATTTCTAGTTTACAACTGTGTTTTATAAATGTAATATTCGAATTCTAATGTCACATTCAAATTTGAAATCATTTCATTCACTTGGAACAATTTATCTGTCCCTGTACTAATCAGGCTTATGTTTTTATGCCTTAGCTAATCAATTCTTATTGAATTAATTGATTCTAAAGCCTAAAAACATAAGCCTGATTAGTACAGGGACAGATAGATTGCCCCAAGTGAATGAAATGATTAGGAACAAATCCCTTAAGAAATCTCTTAAAAATTATATAAAACAGAGAAATATTGAGATGGACAGGATGTGATGTCACTACCAATGGGAGGTTAGGATTATCGAAGGAAAATAAAAATACACAACACAGACATTAGAAGTTATTGACAATATAAGATGATTACTAATATACTATTTTAGATTAACCCTTTACTATTGTATATTATTTAATGTTTTTATTACATTTTGGAAACTTGATGTAATGGGAAACGGAACTTCCGGTTTGTAACCTTAGCGCCCAAAACAAACCAATTGGGATGAAGAGATGTCTGTATATAAGGCCACCAGGAATATACAGTTATCTAGTCTTGAGAAAGGCCTGTGAGAGGCCGAAACGCGTTGACGACTTATAACTGGTAAGCCTTATTCTAATAAATACTACATTTAGAACGATCTACACCATTTTAATTATCTTCCACAGAAGGATTCACCATAGAGCCTAACAGTCTTCAGGGAACCTTAAAACCCGAATGAGCTCTCAGCAGTAGGAATGCAGATTCTCACCACTAGCAATAAGTTTGTTTATTTAATCTTTGAAGGAATTGAACATATTTTTCACAATCTTTAACATTGGTTCACATTTATTTCACTATTTTTTCATTTTTTCTTCTTTCCATTTTTTAACACAGGCTGTGTTTTTGTAATTTTCTAACACCATTTTTTGCTTTTAAGTTTTTGCTTTTAAGTTTAGTATCACTGGACACAGTTTTACTTCACTTACGACTTTCTTCACATTTTATATATATATATATATATATATATATATATATATTTATTTATTTTTTCACCAAAAGAAGTGTATAATTTGGACATTATAGGCAATTTACAGAGATTTCATGTCTTGGATACAATAGGAGTGGTTCACCGCTGGACATATTCAAGGATAGACTTTCTTAATATTTGAAAAATCCATTTGCATCAGTTATAGCATCTCATTGAAGGTCTCTATTAATCCCATCCATAGAAGCTTAGAAACTTTTGCATCAGACATTGGACTGTTTTAACACTTTTTGTGTATGTAAGATTTTAAGTGATATGTAATAAATTTGCAACACATTTAAAGAGATTTCTACATTTATTATTTCACGCACTGTACCCTAGCCTCTGTCAGGTCAGGGCCTCTGGTCATTTACCAATTTAACTATAGATTCCACATTGACAGCTAGGTCTCAAATAGACCAGAGCAATAGGGTACTACCCAATCCAGGCGCTAGGTTATCACAACAAAAATAGAACTGGGTTCTAAGGTTGCCAACTTTTCTGGGGGAAAAACATTAGCATAAATAATTATACAGCATAAATCAGGAAATAAAGCTACTAGGATACAATTTAAATGATCATTTGTTTATAATTAGAGACCAATACAATTAGATGAGGTTTCACCATGATAGCATATTTATTTCTATATTTAATCTTTATTTTTAACTTTGATCCAAACCTTAAAAATACCGGTCATGTTGGTAGCATCTATAACTGGGTCCTTAGTCCGCCAACCTTTTCTCTACAGTTTCACATCCAGTTTAGTAAAGAGTAGCCTTGTAATAACTTAATAATTCTATGCAAGTCATCTGAGAACTTGTTTCATACAGAGTAAACTTTTTTTTTATATATATATATAGGAAATATTTAAAGATTTAAACCCACAAGAAAAAAATATTTGGGAGTTTTTGTATTTTAATCAAATATTTATATCTTCTGCTGTATCTCTTAATGACTTTAACAGCAACAACCATTGCTGCATATCCAATATATTTCAATTATGCTGTCCTCTTAAATCATACTCATGATTCACAAAGTTGTGCTTTCTTTAGACCATAAAACCACAATACCCAAGATGTCTGCTTCTAGACATAAACATAACCATGCCGCTGTAGACATAAATATTTGACAAGAGCAGACACACTGTTTATATACTGCAGTGGGAACATGCGTCTGAAACTCCACAATCCAAACTTCATGTGCTTTATATTTTATGTCTGCCAGAGATATCATTTAATTGAGAAGAGTTTTATTTCTAGCATATATTCTTTTGCACTTTTGGAGGTTGATATGCGACAAAAGCTGTAAAATCAAGAGTGCATATGAGGTAAATTATTTCTGTTCCCCCATACATGGTCACAAGAGAAAGGATCTGAGGTGAAGAGCCTGACTGTTATGTTCCTTTGGTAAAGTCACAATTCTGCTCATGCAAATAAATACATGAGAAATTTATTGTCCATTTGTTTGTGCTCATTTAAAGGAACAATAGTCAAAACTGATATGTGCATAAGTAGATTTTAGTTTTAATAATAATTATTTTTCAAATATTCCCGTATTAGCAAAAATGCTTCTAGTAAACTCCATCATTGTTTCAGTGGCATAAATACATATACTGCGCATGTCCCATGTGTCTTTATTTAAACACTGCACCTTATTAGAGCTGGCAGTGGTCTGTATCTTGTCCTGGTTTATTCCATTTTAATTAGACAATACACTGACGACTCTCTGGACAGGAGTGGTACACAGCACACTCGTAGCATATGTTTGAATACCACTTAAAGGGACATGAACACCCATTTTTTTTTGTTTTGATTCAGAAAAAGCAAACCATTTTAAACAACTTCCCAAATTCCTTCTATTATTATTTTTTCTTCTTTCTTTTGGTATTCTTTGCTGAAGCAGCAACAATGCACTACTGGGTGCTAGCTGATGACAAGAAACAAATGTGTGTAGCTACCAATCAACGGCTAGCTCCCAACAGTTTAGGATATGTACATATTATTTTTCAAAAAATGATACGAAGAGAACAAGGTAAATCTGAAAATAAAAGTGAATTTAAAAGCGTCATAAAATGACATGCTTTGTACAATGCTGGTTTAATTTTGACTTTCCTATCTCTTTAAACTGACAGTTTTGGCATAAAGCATTTTTGCTATTACAAATATATAGCAACAATGCTTCTTT